>NW_017671158.1:153972-345518 GCF_001879085.1 Nicotiana attenuata
GGGGGGTTTGATGGCTCAAAAGGCTGGGAATTTTCAGGCTTTCCCCTTTTGCAAGGCAAGAATGCCATGCCTTTATAGGCAAGCCATTAGGGCAGCCCTGCTGATTTTTTTAGTTTATCCCTTTTTGAATTCTTGTTTTAGCTTAANGACGGCTTACAAGACCCAATTGGGGATGTCCCCGTACCGGTTGGTGTTTGGGAAAGCTTGCCATCTTCCGGTGGAATTGGAGCACAAAGCTATGTGGGCCTTGAGAAAGNTTATTTTTCTTTATATTTTTAGCTCTCTAATGCTTATCTTTCAGAATCTGTAGGCTCTGTATTTTGTTCTGGATTTTTTAGCTCTTCATCCCTGCCTTGAAAGGCAAGAATGCCATGCCTTTATAGGCAAGCCATTAGGGCAGCCCTGCTGATTTTTTAGTTTACCCCTTTTTGAATTCTTGTTTTAGCTTAAGTGTCCCCCAATTACTGACTTGTTACCCAAGTTAACCTATCACACTTCTGAAATTTGACCAAAGACCCCTACCCCAAACTTCCTAGAAGCTTCCTATTTCTGTTACCAAAAGATTCCCTAACCTAGACTACCCAAACTAACCCTCAACACCCTCTTTATTATCCCTTAAACCAAAACGAAATCTGGGCCAATTGACCCAAATCAATGGGTCCGAATAGACCCAGAATACTCTTCCTTGGGCCTTCAGATTTTAAAGTCCATATGGACTCATCGGGCTAGGCCAAATTGCCCAAGAGCCAAATTAAAACCCTTTTCTTTGAACATGAAACAAAGAACAAAGCAAATAAAACATGACGAACTTAATTTTAAAACCAACACCAATCAGACAAATTTGACCCTAATTTATGCAAATAAAACGAAACCATTTTAATCGGAAACGAATTAACCTACAACTATTGCTATGCGAAACTAACCGCTGAGTATCAGAAAACAAAAAAAACACAGAAGAAAAGAAAAAGAAAAACAAAGAAGGGATAGAAGCGGAAGAGAAATAAGAGAAGAGGAATTTAATAGCAGATCAACTGAAGAAGACTAAAGATGAAAGATGGAGGAGATACCTTTAAACACTGACAACCCTTCAAAAATTCCGATTTGATTCGAAGCAAGTATTAACTGTATGTTCTCAACGAGGACAAACAGTCAACACCCGTTTCAAACCTTATCGCTCAAAGAAAACTGGAAAGCCTGACGGATTTCTTTTCCTCTTGTTTTCAGATTCAAAAACGGGCCGATTTGGTGTGGATTTAAGGAGAAATGGTGGTGGATTGGGGTTTAGGGGAGGCCAGTGATTGCATGGATGAGATTTGGGTGGCTTCATGCTCCGCCACCGGCCGGAATGGCAAAGGAATCGAGGGGCGGCGTTAGGGTTTGTTAGAGAAGATGAGAGACAGAGGGGAACTTCGTTTGTATCTTAGGTTTAAGGATTTTCGGACACCTTTATTTAATTAACAACGACCTCTGAAGACCGTTGGATGATGAGGGACGAAGTGCTCAGATTGTTTTGAGTAAAGAGAACTCAAAACTGTGTCGTTTTGAGTCTTAATGGGAGACGGACCGGGTTGGTGGATTGGGCTAGACTTGGACGTGTATTGGAATGGGTTTCAGGGGACACGCTTGGGCTTGGGTAAGAGCTTCAAAGACTGGCCCAAATAATTTGATTTCAATTGAAGACTTCAATTTCTTTTTATTATTTTCCTTTCCTTTTCTTTTCAAATTAAAACTAAAATCCTAAATTAAATTAAAAACCCAACTAACTCATTAAAACTACTCGAAAACCACAAATTAAAACTAAAAGGTGCAAGATGACTATTTTTTGTGATTTTCCTTTTTTTTTATTTATAAAATAACTAATTTGCTAAGTAATCCTAAAATGTAGAATTAAATCCTAAATGCAAATGCAACATATTTTTATATTTTTCGTTAATTACAATAAAAGAAACATGCACAAACAAATGCAAATAATTAGCAGAAAATGCCACGAGAATCCACAAAATTGCAAATAATGAAAAGAAATTATTTTGTTTGAAATTATGGGAGTAATTTATATAGGGCAAAAATCACGTGCTCACACACATCCAAATGCAAATTCGAGCATGCACCCAAGTATAAAATCATCAGACCTAATGGAACCATCAAAACTCCGGTCCGAGGTCAAATACACAAAAGTCAAACTTGGTCAACTCTATCAACTTAAAGCTTCCTATTTAAGAATTATTCTCCCAAATCAATTCCAAATGACTCGAAGACCAAAACCGAACATACACTCAAGTCGATACATCATATGAAGTTACTCAAGATCTCAAACCACCAAACTGAATGTAAATGCTCAAAACAATCGGTTGGGTCGTTACAATTCGTGATCTCCAAATGCTTAGAATATAGCCAAATAATACTTAATAAGGTCAAATATATTCATAGTCAATTTCAAACAATAAAGCTTCATTCTTTAATAAATTATCGAAAGTCAGCAAAAAGACGATACGGGCCCATAGATCAAAACCCGAGTCTAGGGAAAGATCCCATTAACCCATAACCCTAAAAGTCCAAATATGTGATTATTTTCCAAATCCGAGTCTGAGTGTTCAAAACCTCAAAATACACTTACTTATGTTTTAGACAAAAAAACCTAAATTTCACTTTATTGATTTTATATTTTAGGTATAGAAATCAGGATAATCATGATATATGATCTAGCACAAGTAAGAATTACTTACCCTTATGATGGGGATAAAATCCCTCTTCAAAATCTTCTCTTTCCATTTTTCAAAACTCAAAAATGGTAAAAATAAGCTAAATCCCAAAATCTGAATAAAATAAACCCTACCAGCGAAATGCTTTATTCGATCACGACCATGACCCTCGCGATTGCGATTCACAAAGGGGCTGCTGGCCATCCTTCTATGCAATCGGGTTTGCCCTTCCGTGATCGTGAAGTCCACTAGCCTGGCCCTCTAAGAAATCGCGAACACCCCTCACACGATTGTGATGTATAACTACCAAAGCTACATGATCATGAATCTCCTCACATGGTCGCAAAACACAAAGTCCCCCTTCCCAATCTCCTTCTATGCGATCATGACCTCAAGCCATGCGATCGCGATTCAAACTATTAACAATAGAAATCAGATGCTACAACATGTTCTAAAATACCTTGAAACTACCCCGAAACTCACCCAAACCTTCCGGGTCCCCGTCCAATCGTCCTAATAATCCCGTTACTCTATAAAAACTTTTACAAAGGCTCAAAACACCAAAAATAACATCAAAACTAAGAATCAAGTATCACACAAAAATCTCAAACTTTATTAAGTTCAAAATTTTAACTTTCGACTAGATGCGCCGAATCAAACCCTGGGACACCCGAGAACCAAACTGAACATATTTACAAGTCCAAAATCATCATATAAACTTATTGGAACCTTCCAAACACCAATCCGGGGCCGTTTGCTAATAAAGTTGACTTTGGCCAACTCTTTCAACTTTAAGCCTCAAGTTAGGAACTAAGTGCTCGAGAACCAAACCATCCATCCTCATATGTTATAAATCATCATACAAACCCATGGGAAGTCTCAAATAAGGGAATAAGATTCTAGAACTCAAAGCAACCTATCAAGTCGTTACATTCTCCATATTTTAAACAAATGTTCCTCCCCGAACAGGTTTAGAAATGCCTGGACTGTTGAAAATGTGTGGATATCTACTCCGCATATCTGACTATGTCTGTGAAGTAGCCTTTTTGCTCGATTGTCCTTTCCAAAGTATCTTTACTGAAGCAATCTCCTTTGACCTCAACTTCCGAACCTACCTGTCCAAAATAGCTACTGGTTCTTCTTCATAGGCCAAATTCTCATCTAGATGCACTATATTGAAGTCCAAAACATGCGACTTATCTTCATTATACATGCGAAACATAGAAGCATAAAATACTATATGTACTCCCCATAGGCTAGGAGGCAAAGAAAGCCTATAAGCAACCTCAACAACTCTCTCTAACACCTCAAATAGGACACTATGTATGCTTGCTGAAGCTTTTAGAAGTATCTGTGAGCTGTCCTTTATGATCTGAACCTATTTAGAAGAATTCTGAAGCATCAAACCTATAGTGGAGACAATAAGACAAACACATGTACTCATATCTGTGTGATACTTGCCTGCTTACACTTTTGAGTATGAAATATATGAGTAATGAAGCATGCCTAATACCTGCACTTTATGATCTTGTGTGATTATGTCCCAATAGTGACTCATGACTGCTTTAGTGTCTTGTCCTTATACCCTATGCTTGATATGAGTTTTCTTAAGTCAATGTGGTTCTTTGGTTTGTTCTCTTTACTCTAATGGTGAACTGAAATATCCTATTTGTTCAAAGTTGTTGAGTTTTTTTTTGTGTTTGAACCCTTAGAGGGTTCACCATGACTCTTACACCTACTATTATTGTGTTGACCCTCTATTTGATTTTAAACCATTGAGGAAGATTACTAGTGGGTGGCTAAGGGTATTTTGATGTGAAAACTTATTGTGGTTATGATCCTTCTCCTTGACACAAGCACTGCTCGAGGTCCGTGAAACCCTTATGAACTCTGAAGTGTCAAGGGCTCACAAAGGGGGATCATATCTTGTAAATGAGTATTTATATCAAGCCTTAATCACCAACTCTCATTAATCCTCATAGGATTAACATAAATAAAATTTGCCTCGACATACTCTTTAGCTCCTTCATTATTATTTGCCATAATCTTTATTTTACTTTGTTTTATAATTGATATACACTAATTATCCTTTTAGTTTTGTATGCATGTGTCAAATGGGGCCTGCTGAGTTCTATTGGGAACTCATGCCCAAACTCAAAAACCAGACTCCTCCCTATTTCGCATATTGGTGTCTGCCTCCTGATCTAAATCGTGTTGGGTCGGGTTAAGCTACCGACCCAATTTGTCAAGAGTCCAGTCTCTCTCCCTACTTATTTTAAACCATATTCAATGTTGTTGGTTATTTCATATATGTATATCTTTGAATGACTAACTTTATTATTGGATGATTTTGATACTTTGATTGTCTAGGAACATAGGTAAACCATGACTAATAGGTAAAAGCTAAATGAGAAATCCTGCTCGCCTTAGTTTACTTTACGTTTGATCACTAATTTCAAAATTAATCTTTTCAACAAAACAAAAGAGTCTTATCTTGTTATCACTAATAATTCTTAATAAGTTTTGGACTTTGTCAGATTCAAAAGCAAAAGTGAACTCTCTTTGGGAAATCAAATTGCGAAAATAATTGTGAAGCTGTTTTCAAGAAATCAAAACCAAACAGCCGATATTTATAAACTGATGGGCCTCAACGAGTTTCAAAATATAAGCTTCCCGCTAAAATTGATTTTCAAATAAGGTATACCATTCCAACTTAAGGTATATTTTCAATTAGTCCATTACTTTACTAAGTTTTATATGAATAATCACCTTTCCAAACACACACACCTCTTTCAAACAAAGATTTTTTACAATATCTTTTCTCGAAAAAGCATATCTAGTCCTCAACTGAGCAAGTATACATACATATGTTTCAAATATGATTTCTCATAAACAGATAACTTCATTTCTTTTCAAAGTATATATACAACCTTCTTAAAATAGTGAACCTTAGATAATGACTTAGAACATTTGTTCATATGAATTTAAACACAGGATTAAGCGAATGTAGACATTTCTTTTTGCCCGAACCGAGCCTAAGCCTAAGGATCTAACTCAGGTAGATTTTGAGGGGTTCCTAATACCTTCCCCTTGGAGTAACTAGAACCCTTACCCAAATCTCACCGGTTAGCAGACGATTAAGATAATAATCTTACAAACTCATAGGTACCCTAATATACTTTAAAATATTAGGTGGCAACTGTCTTTTATCAACTTCAAAAGAACCATTAGTTATATTTTGTTTTGACTAGTGCAAAATAGGGTTCAACAACATGGCGACTCTACTGGAGATTTTTACACTTAGGTTCTGACCTTAGCAGACTTAGGCTAGACTTGAACTTTGAGGATGTTTTGTTATATTCTGCTTTAATTACACTTAACCTGCAAATACATGTTTACTCGCTTTATTTTATTTGTTTACACTCGCGGCTTACCTATTTACTTATATTACTGCTTTACCACAATTATATGTTACTGCTTTATACAGTGTCATTACATCGTTCGTAGACAACCGCACACAAATGACACGTGGGGGTCGTCTTTTACACCCCTCCGAACCTTCTTTCAAAACTCTCTAGTTTCAGAGAACGACTTTGTCAGGCCAACTGACATAACATCTCGCAGTTATTTAGTCCAACTCCAAAATTAGGAAACACTTTACTCTTAGCAAAGATAGGTCATGCTGCATAAACCTTAGGTGGTTCAATCCTTGGTACTGACTCACGATTAGAAAAGCCACCTCAATGTAAATGGGTTATGCACCAAATGACATACCTTATGTGGAACGACGAACCAATCCAGATAAGACACTAAAGATCCAGAGCAAACACTTACCAAACCTTTCACCTCTTTAGATGGAAATCAACTACAATGTCCCCGAGATTAACATGGTCATGGATGCACCTCACAAACTGAAGCACTGGTGGAGAAAAATTTAACGGGAGCACAGGAACGAGATCAAAACACACTTGGGAGCAATAACAACATTAATGAACATTCGAGCCGACAAAGTACTCACTAGGCTGCTGATAGAGTTTGGGACCCAACTAAGGTGGTCTTCAAATTTGTCGATTGAGTTGGCGCTAGCATTGGAGGAGATTGCCAAGCTTCACAGAGTTACCATTCACCGGGCGGAAACCAATACTGCCAGTCATCATGCCAGACCACAGGTTCCTCCATGCATTGGGTCTAACAACAATAGAAACTAGAGAAATGTCAAAGATGGATGGGTGAGTTGGACCAGCTATTTCACATATTCGGACACCGGGAGAGCAATGAGTGGCATCTTGAAGAATTCTAGTGCGATCAAGCATCATGGAAGAGCCTCCGCCCCTTAATCTTTTCAATAGCACTATTAGGACTGCTGGTTTTCCCACAAAGAAAGGGACGAATCAATATCAACATGCTGCCCCTAATTTTGGCACATTCACAGGAAATCTGCAAGTCACCCTAGTTCTTATGAAACTAGTAGAGACATTTTGAGCATTGTCAGCATGCTCAAGAGGATAAGATTTCTTTAGAGGCTGCAACTTACTACTATAAATATGGGCTACAGAACACTTCTTCCAGAGGGAGGCAAACGTTGACTACTTTGTTGGCATCAGTAAGATGATCTGAAGACATAACAAAAGGATGAGGCACTGGGTTGCGCCACATGGCCAGGAGGAGTGGTGGGAAATGTTGACCCATCTGAGTGGAGAATCCATAAATTGGTAACTTTCATGGTTGAGTGGCAGGGCAATCTTGAGAAGCCCGGGGAAGTACTTCATTAAGTTGGTAAGACTAGAAAGGATTCAGCTGTATGCACCTCTAAGGGTTCTGAGGCAATTTTGTCTGATTCAAGATGTGCCTCTTTGGTCAAGGACAACTTCGTATGAAGATGATTACAACGGGAAAATTCCGATCCCGAGGGTGAGGAGGCTCTAAGATGAATGGAACGACTTGATCACAATGGGAACGGGACAAAATCCTTGGTGCATGCCTGAGTACTTTGTATGGATCGACAAAAAAAGACGAGTTGGCCAGGCCCAGTAGAGAGGGATTAACGGGATTGGAAGATTCAGCGGCAGCTCTGCAGATATATCATGAGATCCTTCCCTATTATCTCGTCAAAACAGCCATGCATCGACAAGTAGTCCCCAGATCGGTTGACCATATGCTGCCGCCACCAAATGACGACAACCATGTGATTGAATACATATAGATCGAGTCAGAAACAGAGTCAGAGAGGATCCTGAGGAGGAACTAGAGTACAACAATAGTGAGGATGAGGAGGAGGTTGAAGAGGACCCCGAGGAAGAACCAGAAGAAGAAAGCTTGGGAGGAGACCCCAGGGATGATTATTAAGTTGCTGGTTGATTTTCATTTCTTATACCTTTTCATTCCTAAGGGTGGATCTAAGCCCATGCAATCTTTTGTAAACCTTTTAGAACCATGTTATGACAATTGTCCTCATCTTGTATCAGTGATGAAGCCTTATTGTAACCCAAAAATCATATCAATCAAAATTAAAGTTTGCTCCTGACCTGAATGTGTTAAAATCTGATTGTTTGTCAAAATTCTCGCAATATAGGCCTACCTCCGACAAAGAGAGGTCCTCACGTATCTTCAGAAATGCGCTTGTCTGAATACGTGAACTAAATGCTTTATGTGCTTATATTTGTGCAATCCTTGAAACTTACTTTTACTTTTCTTTATTTTCTCGCTTTATCATTTTAATTATCCCCTAATCAGAGGTTGATTTGTGTTGATACCTAAAATTTGCCGAGTTACTGTACAGTCTAGGATCCAAGGGGAAGATGACTGTAATAGATGACCCGATCGGAAACTCTATAGTGGTAGCTGACAACCCAGTGGGATCAAGGGGAAAGGACGATACCCAAAATGACAAACATGTTGCCTGAATGGAACATGAAATGGAGTCACCAAGAGAAGAGGTACAACAAATCCGAGAGCTGGCACACCTGTCCGTGATGACGCTTCTGCAACCACCATGCTTCCCTTCCCTAGATTCAATACCTAACCATTTCCCTTCATCAACCCGACAGTTATTGCCACAAACCCAACAACTCAAGTCATACCACTAGTAACCCCCCGCAAATCCACCAAACCCTTCCATACACATGCCTTATGTTCCAAACTATGTCCAAGCACCGCAAAATCCACTAGTCACCACTAATTTGGTTCACACCCCTCCTCTTGACAACGTCACTTTTACCAACAACTACACACAGTATATACCTATGACACACACCGCCACACATGAGCGGTATGTTCCACCTGTATATGCCATCTCTGAGCCACCTTTACCACACCCGTCATGCTTAGAGTGCCCTATGAGTTAGACCAATATGCCGAAATGGAGAAAGAAGCAAAATGCAAGGAAAAGGATTCAGTGTCAAAACAACTACGGGCATTGAGAAAACAGACGAAATACCTCTAAGTTGCTCTAGGGAGAGAGCTTGGATTATGAGGATTTATGTATACAACCCGATATTGACATGCTCGCAGGGTACAAAACTCCAAAGTTTGACAATTTTAATGGAACATGCAACCCCCGTGCTCATTTGAGGGCATATTGTGACAAGTTGGTCAGAGTAGGGAGAAATGAAAATTTAAGAATGAAACTGTTATAAGGAGTCCGACTGGAGAAGCGCTTACTTGGTATACCAGAAAAGACCCCTAGAATTGGAGAGAGTGGTAGGATATGGCTGAAGATTTATGAATCGCTTCAGATTTAACACTGAAATCACTCTAGACAGATTAGCTTTGGTGAATATACAAAAGAAGCCCTCTGAATCATTTCAAGAATATGCTCTCTATCGGAGATCAGAAGCTGCTAGGACTCAACCTCCATTGGATGATAATGAGCTGAGCAAGTACTTTATCCGTGCTTAAGAGGGAATTTATTTTGAAAAGATGATGAGTATGATGGGTTAGAAATTCCTCGAGCTGGTCAAAATGGGATATTTCTTGGAGGAAGGTATCTAGTAAGGAAAGATACAGTCGATGTCCATGCTACAAGCTTCTAGCAAGGCTATACAATCTGGTTCTCAGCAGTGGGAAGAAGAGGAAGTAACAGTGATCGTCCCCTACTATCAGTCGAGTCCTCCCCGTCGAACCAACTCTTACCCCACAAACACTCATCCTCCACATCAACCCACTAATACCCCAGTATATAACACCCAACCATACTATAATGCTTAACCCAACTATAACCCGCCCCAAGCTAATATGCATCCAAACCCACCACGACCATATGCTTCAGTTCAAACCACCACCCACCAAAACAGACCTGCCTATGCACCCAGGCCACGCCCAAACTTTGAAGAAAGAAATCCTAGAAACTTCACCCCAATTGCCGAGCCTTTAGCCAATTGTTCGAGAGGTTGAGAGACTAATATACCTAGTGGAAGGAAGAATCTCCGACCAACCCTCCAAATATTTTGATGCAAGCAACCGTTGTGCTTATCATTCAGGTGTTCCTGGGTATAACACAGATGATTATTATAGATTGAAAAACGAGATTGAACTATTGATTAAGGGTGGAGCTATCTAATGCACTCCAGCCCCACCAAATGTAAATTGTAACCCACTAACAAATCACAGAAACTAATGAGGCAACATGATCACATTGGACGAAGAGTATGAGTTAAAAGGGACTATCGTTACTATTGGGAATGCTGAAGCTGCAAGAACACCACCTCAGGTAACTCCATTGATCACTGTGCAGTTGAAACCTCCTATGATGGTTCACACATACCAACAATGGCCCGCCGTCAGTGTTAGATATGAGGGGAGTCGAGAATATAAAACAATTCCATGGACACATCAGTCAAAAGGAAAGGGCAAAATGATAGACACTGTAGCTACTCATGGGATGACTAGGTCAAAAAGGTGTTATGCTCCAGATGAGGTGAATCGAGGGAACCCGAGTAGAGAGCAGAATTAGAGGAGAAACATAACAGATGCGGAGGCAGTAGAGTTTTAGAGGAGGATGACGGTTAAAGAATACTCCGTAGAAGAACAGTTGAGGAAGACTCCTGCGCACATATCAATTATGGATTTGTTGATGAGCTCCGACAATCACAGGGATGATCTAGTAAAAGTGCTAAGCGAGATACGTGTGTCGAGCAATACCACCAGTGAGGCGCTAGCAGCAACCATTGGGAAAATGGTGGAGGCAAACATAATTTCCTTTTGGAGAGATGAACTTCCCGTGGAGGGTATGGATCACAACTAGGCTCTGCACATCACAGTCAAGTGCGAAGACAAAGTCGCATCTCGGGTACTTGTTTATGGAGGATCCGGGGTAAACATTTGCTCGTTCTATACTCCGCAAGAATTGGGCATTCATTGAGGGAAGTGAAAGAGAACCAGGTGAGAGTAAGGGCTTTCGATGGGTCGCAAAAGGATGTCATCGAGGAGATCCACTTAGCCTTGCAGATTGGACCAGTTGAGTTCCCGATATTGTTTCAAGTAATGGACATTTCATCTTCACAAAATCTACTACTAGGAAGGCCCTGGATACACATGACAGGGGCAGTTCCTTCCACTCTCCATCATTGTATGAAGTTCGAGTGGGATTGCCATGAGATCATGATACATGGGGAGTGCAGACGATCAGCTTACGTGGAGCATGCGATTCCTTTTATAGAAGGATTGGATAGGGTCGCCTTCCATGTAGTCGAGATCATGCAAGTGACAAATGGAGAAGAATGAACAGAATCACGGTATGCTGTCACCATATAGGTCAAAGATAGCAATGCGAGAAATGATGAAGTATGGGTACCGACCACGGACTAGGCTGGGAGTCCGGTCAGATGGGATAACAGATCCAATTCAACCCAAAAAACAGAAAGGCACCACCAGCTTAGGGTATCAGCCTACAACTGGAAGAACTTATAACGGTAACCCTAGGAAGAAGGTTTTTAAACCACAGCGTGTTCCGAGCCTGGGTCAGAGCTCACTACCAGAAGATGATATCATCGATAGGATGGGAAGATTGTTTGTCGCCATGATCTAGGAATGCTGTGCGAAGATGATATCAGGACACCGACCATTTAGGATGTCGAACCAGGAGAGACCTTGCAAAATTGGACCGCTAGTCCATCTTTGGTGCGCCGGTAGTCTTAGTAATGTGGAATTGTAGTAATTTTAAAAAAATGCATGGTCAATGGAGGCCTGAACCATGCATGTACCTTTTTGTTAAATTGCCTTTTTGAACGCTGAGACATTCCTTTTGATGAAATGAAAAGAATTATTTTCTTGAAAATCATCGCGAATTCATCCTTACCTTTATTTATACTCAGTTATTTTTTCTTTCTAATAATCAAGTGGATAAAAACTCGCGTTCCGTGATTATGACATGTAATGAAACCCTTGACAAAAATGATCTGGATTATGAAGAGTACGACAAGAGTATGATGCCTGAGGACCTCCTACAAGAGATCGAGCTACTAGAAAGCCAGAAGAAGCCCAACCTCGAAGAAACAAAAGTGATTAATTTAGGAAGTGGAGAAGATGTGAAAGAGACACGAATCAACATCCATCTTAAGGCAGAACAGAAGGAAGAATTGGTAGAGCTCCTCTAAAAATACATCGATGTATTCGCTTGTTCATATGACAACATGCCCAGACTAAGTAGCGGCATCATCTCGCACTAATTACCCCTTGATCCCATCAGATCACCAGCCAAGCAGAAACCCAGAAAGTTTAAACCAGATTTGAGTCTAAGGATCAAAGAAGAAGTCACCAAGCAGATAGAAGCGAATGTGATGGGGGTCCCCAATTACCCTACATGGTTGGCAAACATCATACCAGTACCAAAGAAGGATGGGAAGATCTGGATATGTGTGGGCTATCGAGATCTCAACAAAGCTAGTCCTAAAGATGACTTTCCTTTGCAGAATATCCATATTCTTATTGACAACTACGTGAAACATGAGTTGCAATCATTCGTGGATTGTTTCACTGGATACATGAAGAAGATGAAAAAAGACAGCGTTCACCACGCCATGGGGACTTTATTGCTACAGGGTCATGTTGTTCAGTCTCAAGAATGCTAGTGCTACCTACATGAGGGCCATGACGACCCTCTTTCATGACATGATCCACAAGGAAATTGAAGTATATGTGGATGACGTTATCATCAAGTGTCAAAAGCATGCGAATCATTTGAGTGACTTAAAGAAGTTCTTTGAATGTTTGCAGAGATACAATTTGAAGTTGAATCCTGAAAAATGTGCGTTTGGAGTTTCCGTAGGAAAACGGTTAGGTTTCATCGTCAACAGAAAAGGGATAGAGCTAGATCCCTCAAAGGTCATGTCTATTCAAGACTTTCCTCCACCCAAAAGCAAGAAAGGCGTGATGATCTTCCTTGGAAGATTTATTTACATCAGTAGGTTCATAACCCAGTCAACAGTAATTTGTGAGCCGATTTTTAAGCTGTTGAAGAAAGATGCCGCTACGAAGTGGACAGAAGAATGTTAGAAAGCTTTCGATGACTCAAGGAATATTTGTCGAATCTGCCAGTGTTAGTCCCTCCTAAACTTGGGAATCCGCTACTACTATACTTGTCTGTCTTGGATAATGCATTTGGATATGTGTTAGGATGACACGATGATACTGGAAATAAGGAGCAATCTATCTATTACATGAGCAAGAAGTTCACACCATACGAATCTAATACACCCTGTTAGAGCGGACCTGCTGCACTTTGACCTGGGTCGCTCAAAAGTTAAGACATTAACTATCGACATATACTACATATCTGATATCCTGAATCGACCCGCTCAAGTATATCTTCCAGAAGTCGACACCTATGGGAAAGTTTGCCAATTAGAAGATTCTTCTCATCGAGTTCGATATCGTGTACGAGATGACGAAAGCCATCAAAGGACAAGCATTGGCTGATCATCTTGGGGAAAACTCGATAGACAAGGATTACAAGCCACTTACCACATATTTACCAGATGAAGAAGTGTTGTTCGCTGGAGAGGACATTTCAGAGTCGTACCTAGGGTGGAGAATGTTTTTTAATAGGGCGGCAAACATCAAAGGTGTAGGATTAGGACAGTCCTAATTCCTGAGTCGGGACAACATTATTCGGCTTCAGCTAAGATAAGGTTTCCTTGCACAAATAATATGGCGGAATATGAGGCATGCATCCTCGGTATTAGGATAGCGGTCAACATGAACATCAAGGAAATTTTGGTCATAGGAGATTCTGATTTGCTGATACACCAAGTTCAGGGCGAATGGACCACCAAAAATGTCAAGATCCTTCCATACTTGCATTGCGTGAAGGAGTTGTGTAAGAAGTCCACCAAGATCGAGTTAAAACATGTTCCTAGAATTTAGAATGAGCTCGCCGATGCTCTTGCAACCTTGTCATCCATGATTTAGCACCCGAACAAGAATTACATCAACCCTATCGAGATAGAGATTTGAGATTTGTATGCATACTGTTTTCACGTGTATGAAGAGCCAAATGGCAAGCCTTGGTACCATGACATCAAAAGGTTCCTCGAATTAAGGGAATACCCATAAAGTGCCACTAATGGTTAGAAGTGAGACTGAAGGAGACCAGCAAATCACTTTTTCCTTAACGGGGAAGTCGTGTATAGGAGGAACCTGGATTTGGGTCTGTTAAGGTATGTAGATGTTGCTGAAGCGACAAGGTTATAGGAAGAAATATATCCAGGAACGTGCGAGCCTCACATGAACGGTTATCTAAGAAGATATTGAGAGCCGGATACTTTTGGATGACCATAGAAAGTGATAGCATCTGCTGCGTGCAGAAGTGTCACCAGTGTCAGATTCATAGGGAATTCACCCGGGTTCCACCAAATGTGTTAAACCTAATGGGTTCTCCTTGGTCATTTGCCGCTTGGGGCATGGATATGATTGGACCAATAGAACCTGCCCCATTGAACGGGCATCATTTTATCTTGGTAGCCATCGACTACTTTACCAAATGTGTCGAAGCCTCTACATACAAGGCTATCATGAAGAAGGTGGTGGTAGATTTCGTCTGTAACAGCATAGTCTACCGATTCAAAATTCCAGAGTCAATCATAATTGACAATGCAACTAATCTCAACAACTATCTCATGAGGGAGATTTGCGAGAAGTTCGAAATCGTCCACCGTAACTCTATAGCCTACAGACCACAAATAAATAGAGCAGTTGAAGCAGGCAACAAAAACATCAAGAGGATCTTACGGAAGATAGTGGACAATCACAAGCAATGGAACGAGAAACTATCCTTTGCCCTACTTGGTTACCGCACTACTATGAGAACATCTACGAGGGCAATGACATACATGTTGGTATATGGCATAGAATCTATGATACCCGCAGAGGTCGAGATACAATCTTTAAGAGTTATCCATGAAGCCAAGCTAGATGATGCGGAATGGATACGTGCTAGGCAAGAACAACTCATGCTTATTGATGAAACGAGAATGGACGCAGTGTGTCATGGTCAATTGTATCAAAATAGGATGGCCAATGCATTCAACAGAAGAGTGAAACCTCGGCAGTTTACACCGGGGCAACTAGTTTTGAAGAAGATATTCCACCATCAAGAAGAGGCCAAGGGGAAATTTGCGCCAAATTGACATAGTCCTTATGCGGTTCATCAAGTATTGTCGGGAGGAGCATTAATTATAGAAGAAATGGACGGCAGAGTCAACACGAAGCCCATCAATTCAGAGCAGACAAGAGCTACATTTGAAGACAATAGAGTTAGGTTTTGTTGTAACAGAACTACGCCTGACCTGACTTCCTATGGTGGGATACATAGGCAAACCACGTAGGGTCCGGTCTCCCTCCCCCTCTTGTAATAAAAATCCAAATATCATTTTTATGTATTTGGAACTATGCCACGTCTTGATTCACTTTGGTAGGAATACGTAGGCAATCCACGTCGGATTCAGTTATCTATTATAATCAAACTATGTTTTGGACTGATTCCATTTGGATACGTAGGCAGTCTGAGCTAGACTCGGCTGTATCATTTCAGATTTATTACCACTTTGCATCTATTGTAATCGAACTACAATTTGACCTGATTCTATTTGGATACGTAGGCTGCCTGAGTTAGGATCGGTCATTTCATTTCATTTCACTCTATTTCATTCCGAACTATGTCTAGACCTTATTCCTCTTGTGAGGCCCCGTAAAATATTTTGGCTCAAAATCTAGTATCTTGTGGTGTCGACTCCGAATATGTGTTAGGAATGCGTTCGGACCCTTGGTATTGATCTAAGCTTGTAAAAATCAAAAGAATCAATTTTTCCAGAAAATGCCACTCTGCGGCCCAGAATGCTGTCGCAGATCTATTATGCGGACCGCATTCCTACCGCAGAGTGAAACAGAAGAGTTGTCAAAATTAATGTTGAAAATGTGGTCTATTATGCGATCGCATAACCAATATGTGGACCGCATAATCTTAATCGTCGCATAAGTTCCTCAAGGATTTGTGAAGGTCAGTTCTGCGGTGCACAATGCGACCGCATAACAGGAATGCGGACCGCATTCCTGTCGCATACCCGAACAGAGTCCTCAGAGTTTTGGGGGCACTTCTGTGGTCCAATCTGCGGACCGCATTTCGTTTTTGCGATCGCAGAATGCGACCGCAGATCTTGCTCGGGCTTCTATTTTTCTAAATTTTAAAACCCGACCCCTTTGAAATAAAACACCCATCCCCCTCGTTCTTTAACTATCTTCTGCACAAAATAAGAGAGAGGAAGAGAGGGTCTTGAGAGAGAAAGTCATCTTCTCCAAAATTTGGTTCTTCAAAACTATCCGGGCCGGGAAATTTCAAGCTTATCTTCATGCCCCTTTTCTTGCAGGTAAAATCCCTAACCCTTTTCATTGAATTTAAGGTTTAAACTAGGGGGGGAGTCTCATGCATTGGTTCTTGAAAATAATGGTTGAACTCATACATGCATGCCTTTCTATAACCTAAAATCTAGTAGGAGTAGTTGGGTGAGAGCAAAGACTTATACAAAGAAGGGGCTGATAACCTAGATAAGTTTGAGAAGCATTTGTGAACCCCAATTCTAAGTTATGTGTATTAAATTGTGCACTAGATTGACGTTGCTAGATTATTTGGTGAATTGGAAATAGAAGTTAAAAGGGAATTCGGCTCCAGGTATGTATGGCTAACTTTGATCTTTGTAAAATCACCTTGCTTGGTGTTCCATATTTGGTACGTGTTGTCTACGTGGGTTATTTTTGAAGTTAAACTCTTGCTAGTAATATGTGTTTACTTGTGTGAACCATTTGTGAATTCATGTAAATATTGTGCCTTAAACGTTGTTGGTTAAGACGTCTGATATGATTGTGCAAGTAAATGGCAATAAACCAAGTTGTGATTGCGAATGTGTTATGTGGTAAGAACTGTGGAATAAATGATGGAAAGGAATCGAGATTGGTGAAAATTGAGATAACTGTGGTAACATCCTTTGTGGCTAGTTGTGGAAAATCATTGTTGTGATTTAAATGGTACAACGGGCTGTTGAAAAAGATGGAAATGGCATTGATAGTCATATAAACCCTGTGTGAGTTGTGTTGTTGTTCCTTGAGATGTGTTGTCGTTGTTATTGGGATTTGTTGTTGTTGTTCCTGAAACTTGTTGTTGTTCTCCTTGTAAATTGTCATTGTTGTGGTATTGTTTGTGAATTGTGATTGCTCAGTGGGATCGGGTTGCGCGCCGCAACACGAAGTAATAAGGTATGGGTTGTGGTGATAAGGGTGGCCGAGGTAATAAGAGTGGAAAGTGATCGAAATCACTATTAAAATGAAATTATGAACAAATTGTGAAACTATTGATGTGGAAATGTGGAAGGGGAAAACAGGAGAGATTGTAAACTTGTTTGGCTTGATTGTTCCTTCTTTGTATATTTGATTGTTATTTCTATTACGATTACATACTTGCTTATAATTGTGAAATTATTGATGTGGAAGTGTGGAAGAGGAAGCAGGAGAGATTGTATACTTGTTCGGCTTAGTTGCTCCCTCTTTGTTGATTTGATTGTTGTTCTTATTACTGCTACATACTTGTTTATGGTTCGAGTTTACTTGGAGCAAGGTTTGTTCATACATACCGGTACAATTTAAATGTACTGACGTCCTTTTTGCCGGGGGCGCTACATTCGTGTTATGATTGTAGGTGGGTCCGTAGCAGGTACTCCAGTCCACCGATCGTAGCTCCCCTTCGTCCTCCATCAGCTTTTTGGTGAGCCCCTTTCCTCTCGGGGCCCTGCGTGGCTCAGGCCGCTTGTTTTCGGAGTTTTATTTTGATTTTTTTGTGAAAGGTATAGCCGGAGCCTTGTTACCGGCAAATACTATATTATCCTGTTGTACTTTTAGAGGCTCCGTGGACAGTAGATGTGGGTTAAGAACTTGTGTAAATCTATGTTCATGTGTTGGGCAAAGAATTTGTAATTTCATTAACTATTATGTACGTATATATGTGTTGCAAAAAGGTGTTCTAAGTTAATTATATGGCTAATTCTTGGAATATTGAGTAAGGAAAACATGGGGTAACACGTGGGTTAGGAAAGGCACCCAGGTCCGCTTGACTGGGGCTACCCGGTCGGGCGCCGGTCATGTCCCTCGAATTTGGGGCGTGACAAACTTGGTATCAGAGCCTAAGGTTTTAAGGAGTCCTAGGATGTCTCGAAGCCGTGTCTAGTAGAGCCCTCTTATCGGTGTGNCCTGTTATTATGCTCATCTTGTAACCATGATCAGTTAATAACAAGCAAATAATTGTAATATGCAAATAACTGTTGCTGCATTCTCATTAACATTTAGAAATCATGTTTTAGGAACTCCTATGTGCATTAGACATCTTGTTACTTAAGGTGTCATACCTGCCTGAGTTGTAATTGTCAAACGTCTGATTAGCATGCTTAACCTAATAATACAAGTACGGTTAACCGTTTGTGTACCTCTTTTGAAACTAAAAAAAAAGGGGATCAAATATGCATGTTCACCCTTTAAGAAAATTAGGCAATACATACGACGCCTAGGCAAACTTTAGGCCCAATAAGAATTGATTAATCGTGTTTTACCAGTTTAGGACCAATCAGCCTCCTTTAACATTATGAACTCTGCTTCTTGTTTTGCCTCTCTGAAGTTCACTCCGTTTTACTAAAACTCCCGCCCTATTTTGAAATAATCTCGAAATTGTGCATCTGTTTACTCTCACTAATGCTTGTTCTATTATGTTTCAAACTACTGGGTTACCCTTTCTGCCCAGAATCGTGCTATTTTGAATACTTATGGGATCTCGTCAAGTTACTGTATCTTCAATGTCCTCGTTCTATTTTCAAAAAAATGAAAAAATGCGTTTCAATAATTTCTTATCTATATTTTACTAATTTCTAAACTGCTGTATACTTCTAAATCTTACTGTTGTCTTTAGTTGTATTTTTGAAAATCGAACATTCTTCAAGTCACTTAGTCTTAACTGAACCTTCTGCTTTCCCTGACAAGTTATTAAAAATGTCCTCTTGAAACCTACTGTTTTAACTTCAACGTTCCTGTTTTTTTTACTCCCATCTTTGAGACCTTAAATGTGTTTGAGACGTGCTAATTACGTGTTCACTTGTGGAGGGATTTATGAGCCTTTATTTGTCTTTGTATGTTCCCTTATGTGCGATCCTATTTGTTATGTATGTCGCTTAGCATTTTATCCTTTAAACCTGAGGGTTCAGCCTAGTCCTTACCACATAGGAGTAGTGGTCCTAAATACCCTCCAGGACTTATAGGACGGGACGGGTTATAGCACGCAATAAGCATTCGTGACTAACTCACGCATTTAATAACCTTTACAGGGTGGGAAGGGTAGAATATGGAGATGATGACCGATGCGCTAATATCACGTGCGACCCCTCTTTTGAGAAGTGATTGCTGGGTATTGCATTGAAGTGATCCATGCGCTAATATCACGTGCGACCCCTCTTTACTTTCCCACAAAAGTTTTCAACTTACTTACTGTATGCAAACCCTTTCTATCTGAGCCCTTAATTGTTTACTTGATTATATGAAGTCACAATTGTAACATGGCCGGGAACCACACTAGTGGATCTTGAGGAGTGCCTAACACCTTCCCCTCGAGATAATTTCTAGCCCTTACCCAAACTCTGGTTCTTCAAACTCAAACCCCTTCTTAGTGTCCAAATGCACTTTAATCATTAGGTGGCGACTCTTCAATTCCAAAAAACCCAAATCCCAAAAGGGAATGAGTTGTCCTCCTAAATGTCGTGAACCCGATTTCACCTTAGAAAAAGGGGGCGTCGACAGCATGGAGACTCTGCTGGGGATGTTCTTTAGGCTTTTACCACTTCATGTTATTTGTGACTTTATTACTTCTTTATTACTTTTATATTTTTATCCCTCTTCTACTTCGAAACTGACTTGGCTCTTTGTTTTCTTTTCTTTGATGCTTTTACCGCTTTCCTTCAATACTGTTGTAATTATGAGCAATTATTGTAATCGTTACTTTATGAACGTGCAAATACGTGACAACTTGTTTCATTCTTGTAATTGCATCTTCAACATCATATTTCATTCATGCCAAACAAATACCATAGCAATGCTTATAATGAGTGGTTGCGCCCTTCCGATATTATTACCCCCTAAATTTGGCAAAGGCGTATTTGCGGTAAAACCAATCGATCAGCGGTGTAGTCGACGGTTCCATGCCTTTCCCTCTTGAGTTATCCGCTCAAGGGTACCGGTCTAATACCCCATAGAAACCGTACTCTGTTTAAATGTGCATGCATCACTGTCAAACCTAGTCGAGTCAGTTATGTTGTCCGCATAATGACTCTTTAAGATAGCCTTGTCCAAAGTCCACCGGGTTTCCTTGAAACCCAAACGGACACCACCACGTTCTGTGCACTTATTTGGAGAACTAAATGTTGTTATGCTAATTATTGGTTTAAATAGTCGAGTCCGGCGGGGTAAAGGGTCTAACGCTTTGTTTTGCAGAAAATGAGGCACGAAGTCCCCAGATTCGGCATGGTAACCAACATTCACCCAAGGTTGCTAAGTTGGTGGGAAGACCTTCACTCCAGTGATCAGACTCTCGTCCGCAAATATTTGGGAAATTTGCCTTCTCTTTTGGAAATCCAACCCGACAACAAAATCATAGAAGCTGCAACTTTATTCTGGGATAGCGACAGGTCTGTGTTTCGCTTCGGAGACCATGAAATGACACTGTTGCTCGAGGAAATAGGAGGGTTAGCCGGTATTCCTTGGGAGACTCCGGGTTTGCTTATGCCAGAAAATCGCAAGGGTAGGGGCTTCCTCAAAATGATGGGACTAAAGAAAAACCTAGACTTGACCTGTTTGAAGGACTCCTACATTTCTTTCAACTATCTGTACGAGAGGTACGGCCATAGCAAGTCCTACCGCACTTACCCAAATGAATTTGCCCTCACCTCATTGGGGCATATCCACAGAAGAGTCTTCGTCTTTATGTTCTGCTTTTTGGGGATGATAGTATTTCCTATGAAGAAGGCTAGGATCCACACCAGACTAGCCATGGTCACCAAGACTCTAATGGAAGGGATTGGCGGGCAGCCTTTCAGCATAGTACCAATGATTGTCGCGGAGATATACCGAGCCTTAGAAGACTGTCACCGAGGGGCCAATCACTTTGAGGGTTGTAACTTATTACTTCAACTCTGGCTCATGGAGCACCTCCAAAGGGGTGAATATCGGCAAGAGGTTCTACGCAAGGACTGGGATGATCATATCGCCTACCATCAGCCAAAACGAATGAATTATATGCCTAACATGATTTTAAGTAGGGGAGGATGTGAGGCCCCGTAAAAAATTTTGGCTCAAAACCTAGTATCTTGTGGTGTCGACTCCGAATATGTGTTACGAATGCGCGGTTCGGACCCTTGGTATTGATCTAAGCTTGTAAAAATCAAAAGAATCAATTTTTCCAGAAAATGCCATTCTGCGGCCCAGAATGCGGTCGCAGATCTAGTATGCGGACCGCATTCCTACCGCAGAATGAAATAGAAGAGTTGTCAAAATTAATGTTGAAAATGCGGTCTATTATGCGATCACATAACCAATATGCGGACCGCATAATCGTCGCATAAGTTCCTCAAGGATTTGTGAAGATCAGTTCTGCGGTGCACAATGCGACCGCATAACAGGAATGCGGACCGCATTCCTGTCGCAGACCCGAACAGACTCCTCAGAGTTTTGGGGGTACTTCTGCGGTCCAATCTGCGGACCACATTTCGGTTCTGCGATCGCAGAATGCGACCGCAGATCTTGCTCGGGCTTCTATTTTTCTAAATTTTAAAACCCGACCCCTTTGAAATAAAACACCCATCCCCCTCATTTTTTAACGATCTTCTGCACAAAATAAGAGAGAGTAAGAGAGGGTCTTGAGAGAGAAAGTCATCTTCTCCCAAATTTGATTCTTCAAAACTATCCGGGCCGGGAAATTTCAAGCTTATCTTCATCCCCCTTTTCTTGCAGGTAAAATCCCTAACCCTTTTCATTGAATTTCAGGTTTAAACAAAGGGGGGGAGTCTCATGCATTGGTTCTTGAAAATAATGGCTGAACTCATACATGCGTGCCTTTCTATAACCTAAAATCTAGTAGGAGTAGTTGGGTGAGAGCAAAGACTTGTACAAAGAAGGGGCTGATAACCTAGATAAGTTTGAGAAGCATTTGTGAACCCCAATTCTAAGTTATGTGTATTAAATTGTGCACTAGATTGACGTTGCTAGATTATTTGGTGAATTGGAAATAGAAGTTAAAAGGGAATTCGGTTCCAGGTATGTATGGCTAACTTTGATCTTTGTAAAATCACCTTGCTTGGTGTTCGATATTTGGTACGTGTTGTCTACGTGGGTTATTTGTGAAGTTAAACTCTTGCTAGTAATATGTGTTTACTTGTGTGAACCATTTGTGAATTCATGTAAATATTGTGCCTTAAATGTTGTTGGTTAACAGGCTGCTGAAAAAGATGGAAATGGCATTGACAGTCATATAAACCCTGTGTGAGTTGTGTTGTTGTTCCTTGAGATGTGTTGTCGTTGTTATTGGGATTTGTTGTTGTTGTTCCTGAAACTTGTTGTTGTTCTCCTTGTGAATTGTCATTGATGTGGTATTGTTTGTGAATTGTGATTGCTCGGTGGGATCGGGTTGCGCGCCGCAACACGAAGTAATAAGGTGTGGGTTGTGGTGATAAGGGTGGCCGAGGTAATAAGGGTGGAAAGTGATCGAAATCACTATTGAAATGAAATTATGAACAAATTGTGAAATTATTGATGTGGAAATGTGGAAGGGGAAAACAGGAGAGATTGTAAACTTGTTTGGCTTGATTGTTCCTTCTTTGTGTATTTGATTGTTATTTCTATTACGATTACATACTTGCTTATAAATTGTGAAATTATTGATGTGGAAGTGTGGAAGAGGAAGCAGGAGAGATTGTATACTTGTTTGGCTTAGTTGTTCCCTCTTTGTTGATTTGATTGTTGTTTTTATTACTGCTACATACTTGTTTACGGTTCGAGTTTACTTGGAGCAAGGTTTGTTCATACATACCAGTACAATTCAAATGTACTGACGTCCCTTTTGCCGGGGGCGCTACATTCGTGTTATGATTGTAGGTGGATTCGTAGAAGGTACTCCAGTCCACCGATTGTAGCTCCCCTTCATCCTCCATCAGCTTTTTGGTGAGCCCCTTTCCTCTCGGGGCCCTGCGTGGCTCAGGCCGCTTGTTTCCGAAGTTTTATTTTGATTTTTGTGTAAGGTATAGCCGGAGCCTTGTTACCGGCTAATACTATATTATCCTGTTGTACTTTTAGAGGCTCCATGGACAGTAGATGTGGGTTAAGAACTTGTGTAAATCTATGTTCATGTGTTGGGCAAAGAATTTGTAATTTCATTAACTATTATGTACGTATATATGTTTTGCAAAAAGGTGTTCTATGTTAATTATATGGCTAATTCTTGGAATATTGAGTAAGGAAAACATGGGGGTAACACGTGGGTTAGGAAAGGCACCCATGTCCGCTTGACTGGGGCTACCCGGTCGGGCGCCGGTCATGTCCCTCGAATTTGGGGCGTGACACCTTTTTTATGCGACTTCCCCTTAGGCTGTCAGTAGCCGCAATTTTGAGGCTTTCTTTGCAATTTTTAGGGTTTGAAATTGCGAACTCAGTGTCTCAATTGCGACATCTGCAACTGAACAAAGGGATGCAAAGTCGAGATTTCATCTCATTTCTCTCATTTTAGAACCCTAGGCTAAGTAGGATGCGACTTGGTGAGGGGATTTTCACCTACAACCATTGGGTAAGTAGTTTTAATTAATTTCGAACTATATTTCATAATTTCATATGAGATTTAACATCAAATTTATGAGAATCAAATAGAAATTTTGGGGATTTTTGTCTAAGTTTTGAAAAATAAAATTTTGGAATTTGAGAGTCGAATTAGACTCGGATTTGAAAACAAAACACATATATAGACTCGTAGGGTTATGGGTAGTCAAGATCTACCTTTGGACTCGGGCTTTGATCGGGCAGACCCGTGGTTGACTTTTGTTGACTTTTGGGGAATTGTGTAAGGATCATAGCTTTATTAATCGTAATTGCTTTCTCTTGCATTGTTTGATAATATTAAGTAAGTGTTGGTTAGATTTTAGCCCGTGCGGAGGCGAATTTAGAGGAAAAACTATTTTTGAGGGTTGATTTGGCTTGCTTGAGGTAAGTAACATATCTAAACATGAATTTGAGGGTATTTAACTCTGAGAACTACGTTATATAAAAGATATTGGGGTGACGTACGTGCTAGGTGACGGGCATGTGTACGTGCACCGATGTGTTCATTGTTTGGGGAGGTCTTTAGGCCATTACCGGGCTTATTTTGCTACCATACCATGTTATACCCGTGTTTCCCCTACATGTTTGATTACTTGAACTATGATTCATGCTAGACATCATGTCTAGGCTAAGTGTTATTTGTTTGAGACTTGATATGGCTATTCTTGTTATTTCAGAGCTATAGGCCTTGTTTGTAAACATATTCTCAGTCATGATGCTATACTCGTGGACGATCTCTCTCTCTTAGTACTTCTTATTTGATTCCTCACACGTTGTTGATGCATCCTACATGTAACACTGTTAAACTGAGTACTGTGAGATGTGTTGTTTGAGACATGAACGGTAAATGACTGAGTTTGGGCCATATAGCTAATTTGGTATTTATTTTGGGATGACGCGTACGCCAGAACCATATTGGGCTAAGTGTTATTGTTTTGGGGCGACGCCTGCACTAGGCCTCACTATTGGGCTAAATGATTGTGATTAGTGCTTGGGTAGGATCTGCCCATCCGGATCTGACATGCCAATAGTGGGCGCATGCACAAAGTTTTATATATGTGCTTAATGATGTGCAGATATGCCAGGCACCCGTACATTGCTAAGTGTGGATATTTTGATGGATACCCTATGATATCGTTAATTTGACATGTATACTTGACAAGTAGGCATAGAGACGTACTTCCTCATGCTAGCTGTTAATTGAAATACTTTATATGTGTTGGCTTTTAACTGTTGTACTTGAAAGCATGCCTAAATTGCTTAAATGTAAACAAGTTGAACATAATATAATCGAGCTACCTGTTTGTACTGTTTTCCTTTATATTCTAAGTTGTTACTAGTTATGATGTTGACATCTGACTATTGTTTCTGAGCTCGTCACTACTTTCAGCCCAAAGTTAGTGTTGTTAAGTATTGAGTACACGGGGTCGGTTGTACACATTATACACTCTACACTTCGTGTATAGATTCAGGTACATCTGGTCGAGGGGATTTTCGGGGTTGAGTTTCTACTAGTTTTTCGGGAGACTACGAGGTAACTACTATGTCATCTGCAGTTCTTGAAGTTCTCTTTCTGTTATTTCTATCCTTAATGTTCTTTTCTTCAGACAATTGTATTAGAGGATTTTGCTTGTATCTCATTATTTAGTAGTGCTCGTGTACTCATTGGCACTAGATTTTGGGGATGGTTGTAGTAGTATTATGGTTATATTCTCAGATATTACATGATATTTTTCCACAGAAAGTTATTAAACCATGTTTATTCAATTTCATGTTATTATGTGGTTGTTATCTTACCTAGCGGGTTGGGTTAGGTGCCATCACGACTAGTGGATTTTGGGTCATAACAAGTTGGTATCAGAGCACTAGGTTGCTTAGGCCTCATGTATCACGAGCAAGTTTAGTAGAGTCTTGTGGATCGGTACGGAGACGTCTGTACTTATCATTGAGAGGCTACCGAACTATTCGGAAACTTCACTTTCTTGCATTCTTGTCGTGCGAATTTGTTATTATTGAATTTTGAGCCTTGACTCTTCTATTCTTTCACAGATGGTGATGACACGTGCGACCAGATCAGGCAGACGACCAACAGTACCACCAGTTAGGGTCGCTAGAGGTCAAGGCCGCGGTAGAGGTTGGGTGTGGCTCGCACTACAGCTAGAGGAGCACTTGTGGAGCCACCAATTTCTCCAGTTGTAGAGCATGTTCCAGATACAGTTGAGCCGGTGGGACCAGCACATGCACCAGCAATGCCCATTTTTATTCCTGGCCTTCAAGAGGCCTTAGCCCAGACTTTGACTGTGTGCTCAAACGATTTTGGTTCTATCTACACCAACTACCTCACATGCTGAGGGAGGTGCCCAGACTCCCGCCGCCCCTACTCCAGAGCAGATAGCTCTAGGTTATCAAACACTGGGGGTACTACCAGTTCAGCTGGCTGTTGTTGCTCGGGCCGAGGTTGGTCCACCTATGAGTTATGAGGAGCAGAAGAGATTTGAACGGTTCGGGAGGCTTAAGCCTCCAGAGTTCAGTGGGGAGGAGTATAAGGATGCTTGGAATTTTCTAGACCGATGTCAGTGGATTCTTCGCACGACGGGTATTTTGGAGACCAGTGGAGTTACATTTACTACTTTTTAGCTGACTGGGGCAGCCTATAGATGGTGGTAGACTTATGAGTTGAGCAGGCCAGTGGCACAGCGCCAATTACGTGGCATGAGTTCTTAATTCTCTTCATAGAGAAGTTTGTCCCATAGACTCGCAAAGAGGAGCTGTGTAGAGATTTTGAGCAGCTACGCTAGGGGGATATGACTGTGACTTAGTATGAGATGAGATTCACGGATTTGGCCCGTCATTTTATATGGTTGGTTCCCGCCGAGAGAGAGAGAGAGAGAGAGGATCAGGAGGTTCATTGATGACCTCAACTATGGTTTACGTTACAGTCTGGCTCGAGAGGCCAATACAAATGCTAGGTTTGACTACGTGGTCGAGATTGCCTAGCATGAGTCAATTCGCAGGCTTGAGCTCGAGGAGCGGGAGGGCAAGAGGCCCCTGCGTTTCAGGTGGTTTTAGTGGTACCTCATCTGGAGGTCAGTCACATCATAGTAGAGGTCGTCCTCTCAGACCCACTCAGATGGCTCGTCCAGTTCATCCTGGTGCATCAGCTAGTCATGGTTCATACATTACTCTTCTAGTTCAGTAACCTTTCAGTGCACTTCCAGCTCAGAGCTCGTACCGTTCTCCATCAGTTTAGAGTTCATCAGTACCGGGTTCTTCTAGAGGTTATTCTAGTTCTCTAGATCCGATGTAGGACCCACAGTCATTTTTGGCTCGATGTTGTTACGATTGTGGAGAGTTGGTGCACGTGAGGAAGTATTGTCCCTGTCATTATAGAGGTCTAGTGCGGCAGGGAGGCCAGTCTATGACCCCTGCACTAGTTGCTAGACCACCCGGTCAGCCATCTTGCAGTGGAGGTCGTACTTTTTGAGGTCACCCTAGAGGGGGAGGTCAGAAAGGTGGTGGTCATGCTCGATGCTATGCTTTTCATCTAGGCCAGAGGCATTTGCTTCTAATACTGTGATCACAAGTATTGATTTAGTATGCCATAAAGATGCTTCAGTATAATTTGATCTTGGTTCCACTTATTCATATGTGTCATCATAATTTGCTCGTTATTTGGATATGCCCCGTGATTCTTTCGTTACGCATGTTCATGTATCTATGCTGGTGGGTGATTCTATTATTGTAAACCGTGTATATCGGTTGTGTGTGGTAACTATTGGAGGATTTTGGATGAGAGTCGATCTCTTATTGCTTAGCATGGTTAATTTTGATGTGATTCTAGGCATGGACAAGTTGTCTCCATATCACGCTATCCTTGATTATTATGCTAAGACCATGACGTTGGTGATGCCGGGGGTGCCGCGGTTAGAATGGAGAGGCTCCCCGAATTATGTTCTTAGTAAAGTGATCTCACATTTGAAAGCTCAACGGATGGTTGAGAAAGGATGTTTGGCATATCTGGCCTTTATAAGGGATGTTAGTGCTGATCTCCTAGCATTGAGGCAGTTCCGTTAGTGAGAGACTTCCTAGATGTATTTCCAGCAGACCTGCCGGGCATGCCACCAAATAGGGACATTGATTTTGGTATTGATATGGTGCCGAGCACCCAGCCCATTTCTATTCCACCCATGGCACCAGCGGAATTGAAGGATTTAAGGAAACAACTTCAAGATTCGTTTAATAAGGGCTTCATCAAGCCTAGTGTGTCGCCTTAGGGTGCACCTGTTCTATTTGTGAAGAAGAAGGATGATACTATAAGAATGTGTATTGAATCAGGCGGCTGAACAAAGTTACAATTAAGAACAAGCATCCACTACTGCGCATTGATGACTTATTTGACCAACTTTAGGTGCTAGAGTGTTCTCGAAGATTGATTTGATGTCTAGGTATCATCAGTTGAAGATTCAGGATTCAGATATTCTGAAGACGACTTTTAGGATCTGCTATGGTCACTACGAGTTTCTGGTAATGTCTTTCGAGCTGACCAATGCCCGAGCAACCTTTATGCACCTAATGAACAGTGTGTTCCAGCCATATTTTGATTCTTTCATCATAGTATTCATTGATGATATATTGGTGTACTCACACAACTAAAAGGATCATGAACAGCATTTGAGGATCGTACTCCAGACTTTGAGGGAGAAGAAGCTAAATGCTAAATTGTCCAAGTATGAGTTTTGGCTTGATTCAGTGGCGTTCTTGGGCCACGTGGTGTCTAGTGAAGGGATCAAGGTCGATCCAAAGAAGATTGAGGCAGTTTAGAGTTGGCCTAGATCGTCTTCAGCTACAGAGATTCGGAGCTTCTTGGGTTTGGCAGGTTACTTTCGCCATTTTGTGGAGGGTTTTTTATCCATTGTTGCACCTTTGACTAGATTGACCCAAAAAAGTGCTCCTTTCAGATGGTTTGAGGAGTGTGAGGCGAGCTTTTAGAAGCTTAAGACTGCACTGATACAACCCTAATGCTAGTATTGCCTACGGGTTCGAGATCTTATACCGTGTATTGTGATGCATCGCGTATTAGGCTTGGCGCGGTGTTGATGTAGGACGGTATGGTGATTGCCTATGCGTCTCGACAGTTGAAGGTTCATGAGAAGAATTACCATGTGCATGACTTAGAGTTGGTAGCTATTGTTCACGCATTGAGGATTTGGAGGCACCATTTGTACGGTGTTCATTGTGAGGTCTATACCGACCATCGGAGTCTCCAACACATGTTCAAGTAGAAGGATCTTAATTTGCCGCAGTGGAGATGGTTAGAGTTGCTAAAAGACTATGATATCACTATATTATATCATCCAGGAAAGGCCAATGTGGTGGTTGATGCTTTGAGTAGGAAGGCTGAGATTATGGGCAGTTTGGCATATTTACCAGCAACACAGAATCCACTAGCCATGGATGTCCAGGCTTTGGCCAATCAGCTTGTGAGATTGGATGTTTCAGAGTCTAGCTGAGTTCTTGCTAGCGTGGTTTCTCGGTTTTCTTTGTATGAGTGCATCAGAGCGTGTCAGTATGAAGACCTCCATTTGCATGTCCTTTAAGGACACAGTGCAGCACGACGATGCAAAAGAGGTTTCTATTAGAGATGACGGGGGTGTTGCGGATGCATGGCCATATATGTGCGCCCAATGTGAATTGGTTGCGTGAGTTGATCCTCGGGGAGGCCTAAAGTCACGGTATTCCATTCATCCGGGTGCCGCTAAGATATATTAGGATTTAAGACAACACTATTGGTAGAGAAAAATGAAGAAAGATATAGTGGAGTATGAAGTACGAGCATCATAGGCCGGGCGGTCTGCAAATGGGGAAGTTTTTAGCCTAGTTGGTTGGTATTAGCCTGGAGAGGCTAGGTTGTTGTCATGCCCCAACCTCGGGAGGCACGACCGGCGTTCAATCGAGTGAACCCAACTGAGAAAGCCTTTTGTACACTTTATACCCAACTCAATATGATTAAGGAAACCATGCTTTCGTTTATTTAGACAGTAGGAAAGATCGTATATGCAACATTGTTAGTTCATTTTATATTACAACCCTTAAACCATCGTTAAGTTTCCAAGATTTCATACAGATAAGGTTTAGAAGAACTAGAGTTTAGAATTACAACACAGTTCATTGACCCATCCAACACCCGTACGTAACCCACACAAACGTCTACGGAGCCTCTAAAGATACAAAATACAATCATGATAATGCCGGCAACAAGGCCACGGCTATACCTCAAAAGTGAAAATTTATAACAAAATACATACTGCATCACCCCTAGAAGAAAAGGGGCTCACCAAGATTGCTGAGTGGAGAATGCTCCGGTACCTATGATCGGCACTGTCTGTTATGGAGCCACCTACATCCACTCAAAGATGTAGCGCCCCCGGCAAAAAGGACGTTAGTACCATGGAATAGTACTAGTATGTATAACTAAACACCATCTCATTAGAAAGAACTATCATATAAGAACAAAGAAATCATAAGGATCAATCAAAAGCTTTAAACGATCACTACATCATCAAATAAAATGATCATATAACTTTCACATAATTTCCATAGCTTTAGGTTGGGGCATTTAATACTGTTCATCATCATTCACAATACCACCGCTTTCTTGCGCGGAGTCCGATCACGACCCGATCGGCTAGGTTGCCTCATTTGAGACATGTATCTCAATCACAATCTCATTCTCACTTTCCGGATTCAATATCATCACAATACCACCATGTGTACGGCATGGCGTCCGATCACGGCCCGATCGGCTAGGCCGTCTTACCAAGACATTGTCCCTTTTTTCATTAATCTTCTCATTTCAATCTTTATTTCACATATATCAATTCATAGGAACTTGGGGCCACAATTATCACATCACACTTGGCACTAGGCCATATTTCATAACTCAAGCTCTTTTTCCCCACATTTCACATCATTTCCACTTTCAACGTTAACCTTGCAATTTAGGATAATAGGCACATGCAAGAGCAATTCAAGTTGTAAGCATAGAGAAGATTTCGCATTGTTTGGCATAACAATCTCAGTTAAACTTGGCTTGAGGTATAGGCATTTCAACACATGGTTCACATTCTCCACACATCCTTAAATTACCAAGAATAACATATTTAGCACATTGAGACACACCTTTCACGTATATATTTGCAACACCAATTCATGTGAAATAACAATCAATACATCAATCAAATTTTGGTCTTGCAACATTTGCATGGACACCAAGGGAGTTCAATTTCTAAGAAGAGGGGTTTTTAGCCATACATACCTCAATAGATCTTTCCTTAAATTCTTACAAAATTTTGGAACTCTTAGCAACTTCGATCTATTTTATGAGAATTACAAGTTGAACCAAAAATCAGAGAGATGATTGAGATTCTAGCTCATATTATCAAGCACTAAGTGTGCGTTGTGATTTTAGGACCTTTTTGTGAGAGGTTCTATCATCCTAAAACCCATTTGTTTCATTTTTAGCTCACAATCTCCCCATACCATTTTATCATTCATGCATGCAAGACAATCAATTCTTATACCCATGAACCCACTTGTTAATTAGTCACTTTAGTAGGAATTTTGAAATCAAAGACTAGGGCACAAGTTCTTACCTCTTAGAATGAAGGCTTAGTAACTTTACTTGATAGTCTTCAAAGATTTGGGCAAGGGTTAAATGGGGACTTGGTAAGGATCACTTCCTCTCTCTAGAATTCTTCCCTCACTCTAAATGCAGTAGAAAATAGCATAAAAGGGTCTAATGGGTTTTTTTAATAAGATGGGGTCGGGTTTTAAAAGTTAAAAAATAGGAGCCCCGACTAAACCTGCGGTCGCATACTGATATGCGGCCCGCAAAATGGCCCACAAAACTTGAACATTCTACCCGGGTATGCGACAAAAATATGGTCCGCATACCTATTCTGCAGTCGCATAATGCACCGCAGAACTGCCCCTCGCAAAAATTCCAAGGAGGTTATGCGGCGACTATGCGGCCCGCATATCCATTATGCGATCGCATAGTTGTCCTCAAATTAGCCAATACTCTGCCTCACTCTGCAGCACTTATGCGGCCCGTATTGCTATTATGCGGTCGCATAATTAGCCGCAGAAACGCGCTCTTTTGAAAAACATTTTTCCTTAACTTTTTAATGCATAGATCAATCCAAAAAGTCCGAACTCGCCACGAAGAATTTTATAAATTTCTAACACATATTTCTAACTTAGCACTACGAGATTTCGGGTTTTTGAGTAAGAATTTCACGGGGCCTTACATTTGTTGGGCACTGATTTGGTTCGGGGTGCCTTGGATAAAGTCAAGTTGATTCAAGATCGGCTTCGTACAACACAATCTAGATAGAAGAGTTATGTTGATCGAAGGGCTCGTGATGTAGCATTTATGGTGGCAGAGTGAGTTTTGCTAGTTTCACCCATGAAGGGTGTGATGAGGTTAGGAAAGAAGGGAAAGTTGAGCCCTAGGAAGATTGGTCCTTTTGAGATCCTTGAGAGAGTTGGTGAGGTGGCCTACAGGCTTGCATTGCCATCCAGCTTATTGGTAGTTAACTAAGTGTTCCATGTTTCCATGCTTTAGAAGTATTATGGTGATCCATCACATGTATTAGATTTTAGCTTAGTCCAATTGGACAAAGATTTGACTTATGTTGAGGAGTCGGTGGCCATCTTGGACAGGCGGGTTCGAAAGTTGAGGTCAAAGAACATCGCTTCAGTGAAGGTTCAATGGATGGGTCATATGGTTGAGGAGGCGACTTGGGAGATCGAGCACGACATGCGGAGTCGTTATCCTCACCTTTTCGTCACCTTAGGTATGTCTCTATGCACGTTCAAGGACGTACGTTAGTCTTAACATGGAGAGAATGTAACGACTCGTCTGGTAGTTTTGTGTCTTTGAGCACCATTTCCCTTTTTGATGCTTCATACATGCGTATTTGTGGTTTTATGACTTGTGGGGTTGGTTAATTTTGTTCCGAAAAGGTTTTGGGTTGATTTGGATCCTTTGGTTCTTGGTTTAGAAGCCTAAATTAAAAATGTTGACTAAAGTTTGACTTTTGTGAAAATGACTCAGGATCGGTGTTTTTATGGCACCGATAGATTCACATCGTGATTTTTAACTTGGGTGCATGCCTGTAATCGAATTCGGAGGTCCCTAGTTTGATTCGACTTATTTTCCCGAAGTTAGCAATTTGAGGTTGAGAAGTTTTCTCAAGATTGACCGTAGGTTGACTTTTTGGCTATCGGGTTTGAAATTTAGTTTTGGGACTTGGAATAAGTCCGTGTTGAAATATGGAACTTGTCTGCAAAATTATGTGTCATTTGGAGTTGGTTTGATAGGATTCGGACGCTTGGTTGCAATTCTAGAGGTTCTTGAGTTTTCTTTTGAAATTCATGCGCTTTGATGTCTGGTTCATAGTTCTAGATGTTATTTTTCTACTTTGATCACGCGAGCGAGTTCATACGATGTTTTTACACTTGTGTGGATGTTTTGTTATGAGCCCCGAGGGCTCGGGTGAGTTTCGGACGTGTTGCGAAAACGTTTGGACCTAATTACAGGTTGCTAGTGTGTTGATGTCTCAGGTGGCACAATTGCAAACACCAGCACCACAGTTGAAATCTTAGCAGGGGGTCTCAAGTGTCGCATTTGCGATGCCGGGATCATAATTGCGAAGTAGTACCTGGGCAGGGTAGGCTCGCATTTGCGATGGGGACAGGCTTCGCAAATGCGAAGCCATTGTCGCATTTGCGACTTCCCCTTAGCTTCCCAGTAGCCGCAATTGCGAGGCTTTCTTCGCAATTGCGAGGGTTCGAAATTGCGAACCCAGTGTCGCAATTGCGACATAAGCAAGTGAACAAAGGCGCGAAAGTCGAGATTTCATCTCATTTCTCTCATTTTAGAAACCTAGACTCGGTAGGAGGCGACTTGGAGAGGAGACTTTCACCTACAATCATTGGGTAAGTAGTTTTAATCAATTTCCTACTATATTCCATGATTTTATATGAGATTTAACATCAAATTTATGAGAATCAAAGAGAAATTTTGGGGATTTTTGTCCAAGTTTTGAAAAATGAATTTAGGATTTGAGAGTCAAATTTGACTCAGATTTGAAAGCAAAACACATATATAGACTCGTGGGGTTATGAGTAGTCAAGATCTACCCTTTGAATCGGGTTTTGACCGGGCGGGCCCGGGGTTGACTTTTGGGGAATTGTATAAAGATCATAGCTTTATTAATCGTAATTGGTTTCTCTTGTATTGTTTGATAATATTAAGTCAATTTTTGTTAGATTTTAGCCGTGCAGAGGCAAATTTTAGGGGAAAAGCTATTTTTAGGGTTGATTTTGCTTGCTTGAGGTAAGTAACACATCTAAACATAAATGTGAGGGTATTTAACCCGGAGAACTACGTTATATGAAAGATATTGGGGTGACGTACGCGCTAGGTGACGTGCATGTGTATGTCACCGGTGTGTTCATGGTTTTGGTAGGCCTTTAGGCCATTACCGGGCTTGTTTAGCTATCATACTATGTTATACCCGTGTTTTCCCTACTTGTTTCATTACTTGAATTGTGATTCACGTTAGACATCATGTCTAGGCTAAGTGCTATTTGTTTAAGACTTGATAGGGCTATTCTTGCAATTTCTGAGCTATAGGCCGTATTTGTACACATGTTGTAACAGCCCGACCGATCGTTTTGAGCATTTGTACTTCGCTCGGTAGTTTGAGGGCATGAGCAGCTCCATATGATGTATTATGAATTGTGTGTATCATCGATTTCGGTTTCGATTTTTGGGTGATTCAAAATTAGTTTGGAAGGATAAATTTCATGTTAGAAGCATTAAATTGGAAGAGTTGACCAAGTTTGACATTTGAGTATTTGACCTCGGATCGATGTTTTAATGGTTTAGTTATGTCCGGATGGTGATATTGGAGTTAGGCGTATGCCTGGATTCGCATTTGGATTTTTCTACAAGGTTTCAACAGTATTTGGCGAAAGTTGCAATTTGAAGGTTTGTAATATTCATAAGTTTGACCGGGAGTTGACTTTGATGATATCGGGTTCGAATTGTTGTTCCGGGAGTTGGAATAGGTTCGTTATGTCATTTGGAACTTGTATGAAAAATTTGGATTCAATCCGGATTGGTTAGGCTTGAATCAAACGATTTGTTCGAAGTTAGAAATTTATGAACTTAAGAGATTGATCTTGATCGACGATTCGTGGTTTTGATGTTAATATGTGTGATTTGAGGTGTCGAGTAGGTCCGTAATATGTTTTGAGACTTGTTGGTATGTTCGGACGGGGACCCGAGGGGCTCGGGTGAGTTTCGGGGTGGTTTCGGGCCATTTTTAGTTGGTGGTTTTTGGCTACAGTAATGTGCATCGCGATCGCGGACTTTGGGTCACACTCGTGATGAGTAAAATAGAAAAAGGGCACCCGTGAATCGCGTTCGAGGAGGGTTCTTCGCATTTGCAAAGAAGAAATTCTGTTATCATTGAGCTGACTTTGGAAGCTTATATCTTGCAATCTATAAAGAATTTGGAGATGGTCCAAAAACGCATGTTGTAGCCCTTTGTGTCTAGGTTTTAGAAAATCAAACCGTTTGTTATTTGGAGTTTTGTACAAGAGGTTATAGCCATAATACTAGATACTGTGGGGAAGAGTTGGGCAAGCTTGTTGGAATTTTGTTCATCGCAATCGTGGGGAATGTTCGTGACCCTGAAGCTAATTTTGTCTTTGACAATGAATTTGACAGCACCCATTTGGATGTGGCAGACTTCTTGAGCATGCTGATGGAAAAATAGACCATTTGATCGGTGATTGATCCGTGGTTAAAGATGATTGAGTAGTTTGATTTTTTTTCTTATTCGTAATAGTTAGTGAATAAAGATCATGTAATCGTAGTCTTTACATGAGTGCTAGTTTCTCAATTAGTATTAATTAGTTTTGCTATAGTTGTTTATTTAATAAAATTTCTGTTAATGAAGAATACTTTTTCTTCTTCTTTTTAGATTGCTGGAACAAGGAAAAGGTTTTAGTGAACAGCCATACCTCTTATTCATGCAAAGTGCACATTTTTATATGCATAGATATGTCAAGATTCTAATGAATTAATTCAAATAGAGTTCAAAGTGTGTTGATGACTCTTTAAAAGGGGCAGCCAGGCGCATTACTAGCGTCTTCTCTCTTTATTTCCTTTCTCTGGACACTAATAATATTTATTATATTATCTTTTACGCTGTGTTAGTCATATATGTGGTGTACTTACAATTATATTATTTTTAGCTTCATAATTATTTGTATCATAATTAGAGTTTGCTCGAAATTACATTAAAAGTCAATATTGAGTTATTGATTTAACTTTGTTTCTTTCCCTTTTTCTCTGAAAATACTAATGTTTATTCGTATATTTCTTTTGTATGTCATACTATGGGAAGCAAATATGGATATCTCACAAAGAAACTTGGATCAAAGTTTAATTGTAAAAATATTTGTTTAATTGATTCATGTACGACACATGCAATATTCAAAGAGAAGAAATATTTCTCTCATTTAAGTTGATGTTATTACAATTTCTGGTAGTAGTAATCTAATTGAAGGCTCTGGAACAGCTACTATAACTCTGCCTAGGGGAACAATATTTATCATAGATAATGCAATGTTCTCCTCCAAGTCCAAGAGGAACTTATTGAGTTTTAAAGATATCCGCCGAAATGGATATCATATTGAGACAAGAGATGAGAATAATCTTGAATATCTCATCGTTACCAAGAATGTCTCTGGCCAGAAAAGGGTTATTGAGAAGTTCTCATCTTCATCTTGTGGCATGTATTGGACAAGAATTAGTGCAATTGAGGCACATTCTACCGTAAACCAAAAGGTTACTGATTCCAATACTTTTGTACTTTGGCATGATTGATTGGGACATCCTGGATCAATTATGATGAGGCGAATTATAGAAAACTCAAACGGGCATCCATTAAAGAATTTAAAGATTCTTTTAAATAATGAATTTTCTTGCACTTCCTGTTATCAAGGCAAGTTAATTATTAGACCATCACCAACAAAGGTTGGGATTGAGTCCCCTGCCTTTTTGGAACGTATACAAGGGGATATTTGTGGACCTATTCACCCACCTAGTGGGTTGTTTAGATATTTTATGGTCTTAATAGATGCATCTTCTAGATGGTCTTATGTGTGCTATTGTCATCTCGCAACCTGGTGTTTGCAAAATTAATGGAACAAATAATTTGATTACGGGCACAATTTTCCGATAATCCAATTAAGTCTATTCGATTTGATAATGCTGTTGAGTTTTTATCCCAAGTATTTAATGATTATTGCTTATCAATTGGGATAAAAGTGAAACATCTTGTAGCTCATATTCACACTCAAAATGGCCTTATAGAGTCTTTGATTAAACGTCTACAATTGATAGCAAGACCGTTACTCATGAAAACGAGATTACCCACTTCTGTTTGGGGTCATGCCATTTTGCATGCAACAGTGCTAGTTCATTTTAGACCGACAAATTATCATAAATATTTCTCGCTGTAATTAGTTTTGGGTCATGAACCTAATATATCCCATTTAAATTTTTTTGGGTGCGGTAGTATATGTGCCTGTAGCACAACCATATCGCACGAAGATGGGTCCCTAAAGAAGGTTAGGAATATATGTTGGGTTTGAATCGCCCTCCACTCGAAACATTAACGGGAGATTTGTTCACAACTCGATTTGAAGATTGTCGATTCGATGAGGCTTTTACCCAAAATTAGGGGGAGAAATTGGTGAAATCAAACGAGCAATTTCGTGGAAAAATCCATCATTGTCTCATCTTGATCCACATACCTCTATTTGTGAAGAAGAGGTGCAAAAGATTATCCATTTGCAGAAAATAACAAATCAAATGCCAGATGTACTTACGGATCTAAAAAGAATAACAAAATCACATATCCTTGTAGAGAATGTTCCAATCCGTAATGATGTCCCTGCTGGACAATCTTCTAGTGTCATAGCTAATGAGTCAAAAGCACGCCTAAAACGTGGCAGACCATTGGGTTCTAAGGATCGAAATCCTAGAAAAAGAAAAATAAGCGATGAAGATGACACTACAAAAGAATCTCATAAAGAAATCCATGACTTAACCAATCTTGAGATTCATGAAGAAAAATGAGCATGAGACTCAAGAAAATAAGGAACTATCAGTAAACCCAATATTGAGACGAATTTGAATCGAATGGATATAGTAGTGAATTATGTCTTTGCGTATAATGTTATATCTAGCATTATGCAAGATAGTGAGGATCAATGAACCTCAATCTGTTGGAGAATGTCGACAAAGATGTAATTGGCAAAAATGGCAAGAAGAAATCCAATCTGAGTTGGATTCACTTGTGAAACGTGAAGTTTTTGGGCCTGTAGTCCAAACGCCGAATGGTGTTAAGCCTGTTGGCTATAAAATGGGTCTTTGTACGTAAGAAAAATGAGGTGCAAAGATATAAGGCATGCCGTGTTGCACAAGAATTTTCACAAAGGCCTGATGCCGATTATGAAGAGACATATTCACCTGTTATGGATGCAATAACATTTCGTTATCTCATGAGACTTGCTGTCCATGAAAAGCTTGACATGTATTTAATGGATGTGGTTACAGCCTACCTTTACGGATCACTTGATAATGAGATATACATGAAAATTTCCGAGGGATTTTAAATGCCTGACACACATAATTTAAAGTCCGCGAAATATTTTCAATCAAATTGCAAAGATCTCATGGTCTAAAGCAATCACGAAGAATGTGGTATAACCGCCTTAGTGAGTATTTATTAAAGGAAGGTTATATAAATGATGCCATTTGTCCATGTATTTTATAGAAAAAATAACATCGGAATTTGTTGTACTTACCGTATTTGTTGATGATATAAATCTTATTGGAACTCCTATATAACTCCAAAAAGCAATTGATTAATTAAAGAAGGAATTCGAGATGAAATATCTCAGAAAGATAAAATTACGTCTCGGTTTGCTAATTGAACATTTGGTAGACGGAACTTTTGTTCATCAATCTACCTACACAGAAAAGGTATTAAAATGGTTTTACTTGGATGGAGCACATCCATTAAGTACTCGGATGGTGGTTCGATCACTTGATGTAAATAAGGATCCGTTCCAACCTCAAGAAAAGAATGAAGAGCTACTTGGTCCTGAAGTACCATATCTTAGTTTAATTGGTGCACTAATGTATCTTGTAATACTACAAGACCTGACATAACTTTTTTAGTTAATGTCTTAGCAAGATATAGCTTCGCTCCTACAAGGAGACATTGTAATGTAATCAAATAGCTCTGCTCCTACAAGGAGCCATTGGAATGGAATCAAACACATATTGCGGATCTAAAAGGGACTACCGATATGGGCTTATTTTATGGCTACGAATGCAGTCCCAATCTTGTTGGTTATGCCGATGCTGGGTATTTATCTAACCCACACAAGGCTCGATCTCAAACAGGCTATGTGTTTACCTGTGGAGGCACTGCTATATCTTGGGGATCGACTAAGCAATCAATCATGGCTACTTCATCTAATCATGCCGAGATAATTGTTATTCATGAAGCAAGTCGAGAATGTGTATGGTTGAGGTCTATAATACATCTTATTCGAGACAAATGTGGTTTGAAATATGACAAACTACCCACGACTTTGTATGGAGACAATGCAACATACATAGCCCAATTGAAGGGAGGATTCACAAAAAGAGATAGGACAAAACACATTTCACCGAAGTTATTTTTCACACATGGGCTTCAAAAGAATGGTGATATCAATATGCAACAGATTCATTCAAGTGATAATATGGCTGATTTATTCACCAAATCTCTACCGACGTCAACCTTCAAGAAGGTGATGTACAAGATTGGGATGCAAAGGCTCAAGGATGTGAATTGATGCTCTCATCAGGGGGAGTTAATACGTGTTGCGCTCCTTTTTCCTTACAAGATTTTGTCCCACTAGGTTTTCCTTGCAAGGTTTTTAACGAGGCAACCAAAAGGTGTATTATTAAACATGTATACTCTTTTTCCTTTACTAGAATTTTTTCCCACTGAGTTTTATTTTAATTAAGATTTTAACGAGACACATTACCTATTGAATAGACATTCAAGGGGGGTTCTTATGAATAAAATTGTACTTAGAGTGAATGTCTATCTTTTAGAGAGTTTGTTACTTTGTCGCTAAGACATTTTTCCCTTATAAATAGAGGGGTTTTACAATTATAGATTTTTGAAATTTGTGGTCCTGAATAAGTCAATATGGGATTAAATTTGTTCCAAATTTAGAAAGAGGTAGTTCTTTTTTTGAGACCAAACAGAAAATACATTAGGGAATAACATTTTCTGTCAATGGTTAAGAGAAAAATTGGTACTATTTAGAAAGAGGTAGTTACTTTTTAGAGACCAAACAGAAAATACATTAGGGAATAACATTTTCTGTCAATGGTTAAGAGAAAAATTGGTACTATTTAGAAAGAGGTAGTTACTTTTTAGAGACCAAACAGAAAATACATTAGGGAATAACATTTTCTGTCAATGGTATTGCTGTAATTCTCATTCCCAAAGTTTAAAGAAAAGAACCATAGGAAACACTAGAGACCCTTTTCTTCCCGAGTCCGCCTTCTTTTCTTGCTACTACTATTTCCGATCAGTTGAACAAATTCTGGATTCATCAATCATCGGCCACAGGGAATTATAGGGCAGAGTTTTTTTGTGAATTTGAAGAAAAAGAAATTATGTTTTTCTCTGGTGATCCTTCGACGAGGAAGCGGGTCGATTTGGGTGGGCGCAGCTCCAAGGAACGTGACCGACAGAAGCTTCTGGAACAGACTCGTTTAGAGCGGAATCGTCGCCTCTGGTTGCGAAAGCAGAACTGTGCTGCCATCAAAATTCAGGTTTCTTTTCTGCTATTGTTTCTCCTTTTTTTTTTCCCCCTTTGTTGGGTTTGAGAAAAGTTTTAATGTGGGTGTATCTCGGGGTGGTAAAAATTTGACGTTTTACCCAATAGTTAAAGTTTGGCAACTAATATAGGATTGAGGCACTGTTGGTTGAGTGATATATTGATACTCAACTCAACTAGTTCGGGACAGTTGATTGATTGATATATTGATAAACCAATAACTTAGAAGTTTACTTTTACTTTAGGTTGGAGTTGTGTATGATAAGATGTCTTTCTTTGAATCGAATGATGTATTACGAGTGCTTGCCGAGACGATGTATTACAATTCTGCTTTATTATTGTGAGTAAAAGCATGTGTGAGTAGAATTGGTGGCAACACCATGTCAGTATTATTCAAGTAATATTTCTCATTTAGAGCACAATAGAAGCAAAAAATTCATATAAGCAATGGGATTAGGTGTAGTTATATTAGACTTACATTATTTAATTCTAGTTAGAGTGTGGTATGCTGCAACAACAACAACATACCCATTATAATCTCACATAGTGGGGTCTGGGGAGGGTAGTGTGTACGCATATCTCAACCCTACCTTGTGGAGATAGAAAGGCTGTTTGCAATAGGCCCCCGGCTCAGTAAAGCATAAGCACCACATTAGCGGAAAGAAAAAATAAGAAGGGACACCATCGAGAAGCCATGTAAAAGCAGCATAAATAGCAACAAGATAGTGAGATGAACGAAATGAAAGAAACGTAAGGTAGTCATAGAAACCTAATACCATTAGAATGCGAGAGTACGTACTAATACTATCAGTATGAACAGTCTAGACTACCTAACCTATTATCTTAATCCTCGACACCTTCCTATCAAGTGTCATGTCCTCAGTTAGCTGTAGCTGCGCCATGTCTTGCCTAATTACCTCTCCACAATTTCTTCTTCGGCCTACCTCTACCTCTCCGTAGGCCCTCTAATGTCAACCTCTCACACCTCCTAACCGGGGCGTCTGTGCTTCCCCTCCTCATATATCCAAACCATCTAAGCCTCGCTTCTCGCATCTTGTCCTCAATAGGGGCTACACCCACCTTGTCCCGAATAACTTCATTCCTAGTTCTATCTAACCTGGTGTGCTCGCACATCCATCTCAACATTCTCATCTCTGCTACCTTCATCTTCTGGACATGAGAGCTCTTGACTGGCCAATACTCATCGGTCTGACCACCACTCTGTAGAATTTACCTTTTAAGCTTTGGTGGCACCAAAATACCAGAAGTAAGTCTCAATTTCGTCCATCCCGCCCCAATACGATGTGTGACATCTTCGTCAATCTCCCCATCCCATGTATAATAGACCCATTCCTCTCCTAGGGATGACTTGTAAATCCAGCCTTATCTCCCCTTCCACTCCTTGATTTGCACCACTAAATTTACACTCTTAAGTATTTTGTCTTAGTCCTGTTTAATTTGAAACCTTTAGACTCTAGGGTCTGCCTCCTCCACACCCCAATTTCTTCTTCAGCCTACCTCTATTTCTCCTTAGGCCCTCGATGTCAACCTCTCACACCTTCTTATCGGGGCGCCCGTGCTTCTCCTCCTCATATGTCCAAATCATCCTTATTCGGGCCACGTTATGAGGGATTGTCCGATGCGAGGTGATGCAAGCATAGCTCAGCCAGCGGGATCTGTAGCTGGTTCGTCATCATCAGTACGCCCCCATGGGCAAGATCCACAAGCACCGATGAGTCGTGGTAGAGGCAGAGGTGGAGCATTTAACTCGAGTAGTCCTCAGAATCGCATTTATGCGTTGGCGGGACGACAGGACCAGGAGTCATCGCCTGATGTTGTTACAAGTATATTATTAGTCTCCTCATATGATGTATATGCACTGATTGACCCAGGTTCCACCTTATCATACGTTACTCCGTTGGTTGGTAGTAAGTTTGAAATAAAACCTGAATTGGTTAAACCTTTTGAGGTGTCTACGCCTGTTGGGGACTCAATGATAGCTAAGCAAGTATATAGGGGTTGTATAATAGTAGTTTATGGTCGATCTACTGTAGCAAACTTAATCGAGTTAGATATGGTAAAATTTGATGTTATAATGGGTATGGACTGGTTGGCTTCTTGTCATGCCATTGATTGTAGATCAAAGATAGTCCGATTTCAATTTCCAGAGGAGCCTATTTTGGATTGGAAAGGTAATACGGCGTCGCCGAGAGGTAGATTTATTTCCTATCTCAAGGCAAGGAAGATGACCAGTAAGGGTTGTATTTGTCACTTAGTTCGGGTTCAAGATATGGAAGTAAAGTCACCAACCATCCAGTCCATCCCAGTGGTTAATGAGTTTCCCGATGTTTTTCCCAATGAACTTCCGGGTCTTCCGCCAGAGCGAGAAATTGAGTTTGCCATTGACCTACTACGAAATACTCATCCAATATATATTCCTCCCTATAGAATGGCCCCCGCATAGCTGAAAGAGTTAAAGGAACAGCTAAGGGACTTGCTTGAAAAAGGCTTTATCAGACCTAGTACATCCCTGTGGGGAGCACCTATGTTATTTGTGAGGAAGAAAGATGGTTCCTTACGGATGTGTATTGATTATAGACAGTTGAATAAGGTGACGATCAAGAATAAGTACCCGTTCCCGAGGATTGACGATTTATTTGATCAGTTGCAAGGTGCCAAGTGTTTTTCAAAGATAGACTTGAGGTCCGGGTACCATCAGGTAAGGGCTAAGGATGAAGATATTCCGAAGACAGCATTCAGGACCAGATACGGGCACTTTGAGATTCGTGTTATGTCGTTTGGTTTGACCAATACCCCAGCAGTATTCATGGATTTGATGAAACGTGTATTCTGGCCTTTTTTAGATCTGTTCATAATTTTATTTATAGATGATATATTGGTGAATTCTCGTTCAGAGGCTGAGCATGCTGATCATCTGCGTACTGTGCTCAGAGTTCTACAAAAAGGGAAGTTGTATGCAAAATTCTCTAAATGTGAATTCTGGTTGAACTCTGTAGCCTTCCTTGGGCATGTCATTTTGGGTGAAGGCATCCGAGTGGATACACAAAAGATTGAGGCAGTAAAGACTTGGCCTAGACCTACAACACCGACGGAGGTTCGTAGCTTTCTCGGTTTAGCAGGTTATTACAGGAGATTTGTAGAGTGATTTTCTTCCCTTTTAGCACCTTTGACAGAGTTAACTCGGAAGGGAGAAAAAGTTTCAATGGACTGATGCTTGAGAACAGAGTTTCCAGGCATTAAAGGACAGATTAACGTCAGCACTGGTTCTAACGCTTCCAGAAGGGACCGATGGTTACGTTATCTATTCTGACGCTTCAGGTATTGGGTTGGGTTGTGTGCTGATACAGCATGGTAAGGTTGTGGCTTATGCTTCTAGACAACTAAGAAAGCACGAGAAGAACTACCCGACCCATGATTTAGAGTTAGTCGCGGTGATTCATGCACTAAAGATGTGGAGGCACTACTTGTATGGCATTCATGTTGATATCTATATGGATCATAAGAGCCTCCAGTACATCTTCAAGCAAAAGGAATTGAATCTATGTCAAAGGAGATGGTTGGAGCTACATAAAGACTATGACGTTGATATTTTATACCATCCGGGGAAGGCGAATGTAGTAGCCGACGCCCTCAGCCGTAGATCTATGGGTAGCATGTCGTATTTACAGCCAGAAAAGAGGGGAATAGCCCATGAGGTTCATCAGCTAGCTAATCTTGGAGTTCGGTTACTGGACTCAGGTGATATTGGAATTACTATTCAGGATACGGCAACATCCTCTTTAGTAACTAAAGTAAAGGAATGCCAGTGCAAGGATCCTGTGTAAGTTCATTATAGGGATACCACCCTTCAGAAGGAGAAGACACCGTTTGAAATTACAGAAGATGGGGTCCTCAGATATCGAAGGCGATTATGTGTGCCTAATGTTGCAGGGCTACGTCGGCAGGTTATGGGAGAAACTCACTATTCTCATTATTCTATCCATCTAGGAGAGACAAAGATGTATCGTGATATCAGGTGTATACGGCCAAAATCGGAGAGTTCAACTTTGGGACTACTGTGGCACTCCACGCCCAACCTCGAGGAGCTTGAAGTGGAATTCGAAGGCGGACTCCGAGGTACTTCCCTCGAGGGGGCATATCGAAGGTCAATCCCGGAGCAACACAAGTCGGTGATCATCATGGAAATGCGGGAAACCCCCGAGGGCACGCGATGAGGAGTGACAGAGTCTGCAAGAATAGTACAAATCCGTATTGAGCCGTTGTACAACTGTACCTGTAGCATTTCTTCGTCATTTATTAGACATATACTGTGTTGGGATTCACCCCTCCTATATAAAGGGGACCCTTGTCATCTTGTAAAGGGATCGGATGAACATACAACATATTGAATACAATACAACACTCTCTGCTCTCTTTGCTTTAACAATTGTTCTACATATTTATTGCTTATTCTTTCGTTCTTCATTCATTGTTCATTTATTGCTCATTATTAACCGCAAAAGACCATCTTTGAGGCCCTCATTATCATTGATTCTTCATCAACTGTTAATTTCTATTAGCCCCACCTAGACCTCGAGGCCCTGCTCCAGACAGCTCGAGGCCCAACCTTGTGACCCTATTGGTTTGCATTTCTTATTTTCTTTGCTTACACTTAGCATCTATTGCCCAACAACTAGTATTAAAATAAGTCACGTATTTTTAGAAACACAAAATAAAATATAATTGTAGTTACCATTTTCAAGGTAAACAGTTTGGCGCCCACCGTGGGGCTAAGAATAATACTGATTGTTTTAGTGCTAGTTTTCTGAAAACACAAGTTATTCTTGACACTTTTTCTTGTCCAAGAATCTCTTATTTCAGGTCAAAAAATGTCTAACTCAGAAAATGCACGCGAAAATGACGGCATTAAGCTTCATGGAGAGAACGGTGCAGATGTCGGTGTACCACCGCAAAACCCAGGGGTGGCACCAGCATAAATCCCCATCGATGTAAACTCACGCAACGCTGTACATGTCGATGTGAGCTCTCATACCAACGAAAGTGTGTGCGGGGAGGAAAGAAAAGTTAGCCTTCATGTCATTTTTGAGATGTTGCAAGCACAACAGGTACCAATCGAAGATCAGGGTCGAAGACGACCAATTAGGAGCCCCTTCGGGCTCAGTATATCCCAGCAGACTCTTAACAAAGGAACAAAGGTTCACAGAAAGGGAGTCAAGATCAAACAAGGAAAGATATCAGTCGTATGTAGAATATCGAAGAAACGCACCAAGGAGTAACGTGCCTCGAGGCGATCGAAGGATAGATCGAGGTCAAAATTCTCAGGGACTCATGAGTAAAGTCGGGTTCGATAGGCACACTGGGCTGGCAGAGGCACCTCGGCTATCTGAGTACAACTTCAACATCGGTATCTCGGGCATCGTATCGGCCATAGGTAAAATCAAAGATACCAGGTGGCCAAAACCCGTGCTATCATACCCTTCATAAAGGAACCCTAACTTGACATGTAAATATCACGGCACTCACGGTCATAAGATCGAGGACAGCAGGAAGCTTCGGGAAGAGGTAACCCGACTGATTAGCGAAGGGCACCTTCGAGAATTCCTCAGTGACCGAGCTAAAACCAATTTCGGGAAAGAGAGGCAAACAGGAAAAACAAACCATAAGAACCACAGCATATCATCCACATGATCGTCGGAGGAGTCGACGCACCACAGGGACCCATTTTCAAATGGACAAAAATATCCATCACCAGGGAAAAGTGAACTTGGAGTTACATACCAGAGGATGCTCTCACGTTTAGCGAAGAGGACATCGAGACCTTATCTCAGCCTAACAATGACGCACTAGTAGTTTCTTTTATTTTGAATAACATTCAAATTAAACGTGTGCTCGTGGATCCAGGTAGCTCAGCCAACATAATCAGGTCGAGGGTGGTGGAGCAGCTAGGACTGCTCGACCAGATTGTACCCGCCTCTCGAGTCCTCAATGGATTCAACATGGCAAGCGAGACAACAAAAGGGTAAATTATCCTCCCGGTCAACGTAGCTGGTACAATCCAAGATACCAAGTTTCATGTCATCGAAGGTGAAATGAGATACAATGCCTTACTTGGAAGGCCGTGGATACACAGTATGAGGGCAGTACCATCTACCCTTCATCAAACGATGAAATTTCCAACCAAGGACGGCGTAAAAGCAGTATACGGGGAGCAGCACGCAGCAAGAGAGATGTTCGCGGTGCACGACATGGCACCGACATCGACGCCCTCTAAATCAAAGAAGCCAAAAGTCAAGTAAACAATCAGGCAGCAACCACAACCTACATTATCGGCTACATCGAACGAGTGAATAAAAGACCATGCCTCGTCCCTGAAACAAGCAATTGAAATTTATCGAGGCTCGATCCATCATTAAGGTACAAACCCTCTCCCCTTTCATTTATGTTTTATACTAACTTATTGCAGGTGTTCGATTGAGAGGAATCGAAGCGCCCTCCAGCTCGAAGACCTTGGGTTTTAAAGTATATGTTGCGCTCTTTTTCCCTTAGACCGGATTTTATCCCGAACGGGTTTTACCAGTGAGGTTTTTAACGAGGCAACATCCATGTGCTACCTAAGGAGAACTTATCAAGTATTCAAGGCTTCTCTTCAATCAACCTCAAATACTGGGGGGGCATCACCCCAGGAGGTCACCCCTTGTAAGAAACCGAACTACGCCTAGGAGGACCTCGATAGGAGAATGTTGTATTTGGACAAACGGCCAAATGAACCGTGTCCATGAAGAATAGTCGAGCCTCCAAAGACAAATAACATATATGCATATATCAAGTAATTGAGGAAGCCCCCTTTGCTTATCAAAACACTTTGTGCCTCAATGAAGTTCACTACTTTCACATAAGACGGCTCAAAGGCCAGAAACTCTCGAACACTCGGGGACTGTCATCAACAGTTAGTTCATCGGGCCATCAAAAACTCAAATTCGTAAGACCTTGATCAGGCAACTTCGAGCTAATAAGCCCTCAAAGAGGCAACATCAAATCTGTAAGACCTCAACAAGACATGACTGAGCTCATAAGACCTCAATGAGGCAATACCGAATTCATAAGACATCAATGAGGCAATACCGAACTCATAAGACCTCAATGAGGCAATACCGAGCTTATAAGACCTCAACAAGGCATACTCAAATTTATAAGACCTCAACAAGGCATACTCAAATTTATAAGACCTTAAAAAGGCATAACCCCGATATTAAGGCCAAGGCTATATATCGAACTTATAAGACCCCTAAAAAGGCATACCCTCGATATAGACGCCAAGGTCACCACACACGGGGACTAAAGGCTATGGCCAAACATAAAGACTACGGTCAAACTAAAAGGCTACGGCCAAATTAATGCGGCTCGGAGACGTCCGACTGCCGCCATAAAGCTAAAGGTTTCTAATTACTTCAAAAATACTTCGAAAAGAACTGGTTAATCAGGCTACCCTCGGCATAAGCAAAGGAGCTTCGATAATATCAGCTCCGAATAATAAAAAGGCTTCGAAAACAATCAGCCTTCGATGAAAAGGTTTCAAAAATCAACCTTCGAGCGAGCCTCTCGAGGTACTCAGCTATCGTCACATATCGACTCATAATCGAGGTTCTCTTTTGAGCCGTCGAAGAGTCGGACGAACATAAAACATGCCAAGGAATAATCAAAAGTCTTTATCCAAAATGAGGGAAAACTATAGCCATATTAGAGGTCGCATCGACCCAATCTAAAAAGAGCCTAAGGGCCAATGTGTAAGATCCTAAGGGCCAGTCTAAACAGCCTAGAGGCCAATATGTTGAAAACCTAAGGGTCAATAAGCACGAGTCAAAATTTGACTCGCGGATTGAACACCGAACGGTCGACCATTGTCAATCATTCATCGAGCATGAAAACCTGAGGGGTTTATATCATAAGTCTGACACACCGAACTGGTTATCGACAAGCATCAAAATTTTGTTCCAAAAAGGTAAAGGGAAAACAAGAAATGACGAAAAGCAAAAATCCATATATATATATATATGGTAAAGTTTCACGAAGACGTATTTACAAGGATCACGCCTGGAGCCCTTACACAAAAAAGGAACAAATGAAAATCTAATATACCAACGGGGTTACTTGACCAGATGAAGCTCCCTCGGAAGTTGTGCCTTTAACGGCCTGGCCCTCGACCCCTGGAATATCGACGCCCCCCTCCCCCTCGGGGATTTCACCATCATCTTCATCATCCTCCGAGCCATAGGCGATCCACTGGCTGAACCATCATCGGAAGAAAGAAGAGTTGTCGATTCTTTCTCTAGGGCCTTCATCCTCTCGATCTCGGTAGACAAATCGATGCCCCTGCATATACATCCTCGAAAGCCTATCTCCAAGATCTTAATCGGGCATATTCCAAGGCTCGGGACAGTTTAAGCTCGACCTCTTCGTACACCTTCCTGGCTCGAGCATTTGCAGCAGTAGCATCCTTTCGGTATGAGGACATGAGCGCAGCGGCTTCGGACTTAGCTGCAGATAGCTCAGCAACTAGTTCAGCATGGAGATCTTTGTACTTGCGGCTTTCTCCCCTCGCCCCTTGAAGTTGGAACTCAACCGAGGTCAGCTTCTCTCGAAGAGTTTCTTTATCGGAAGACACCTCATCCATGCGCTACTTCAGCCCAAGGATTTTGATATCTCTGACTCTAAGCTCCTCTCGCATTAGATCATCTTTTTGCTTGAGCTGAAAAAGTCAAATTAAGGTATCAAACACTCAATTGACTGAAGCACCAAAATGAGCCCACGAAGGTCGTATTACCTGCTCATCCAGATCGGACCGATCTCGAGATATCCTCTCCAAATAAGCTCGAAGGTCACCTTGCTCCCCCCCTCCTTTTGGGCATGAAGGGCCTTAAGTTCGTCCAATTCAGAAACGAGCTTCCTAAATTCGTCCTAACAACGAGCCAACTCTGCTTGCGACTTGGAAAAGGCTTGGTTGGAGAGCATTAAGGCCTGAAAACACAGAAGAAGAGAGTCGGAAAAGCAAGAATCGGAACTCAAAATACAGCGGTCAAATCAAGATTACCTATTGTCGAAGCTTCTCGTCTTCTTCAAAGATCAATGGGGCGTTGATATCGGGGCCTTCCTTAACCCCAACAAAATATACTTCAAACATACCATTCTCCCCAGGGGATGCCCCCGCGATGGGAGTTTTCATACCTTGGGTATCCCGTATTTGCCCAGGAGAGAATGATGGGCCCGGCAGAGGCTCATCTATGCTGATCACCTCGACTGGGTCGACGGGGGCCCTCTCCCTCCTACGAGGGGCTTCATCATTGGTTTCTTTGGGTTCATCAACCAGGTGCCCCTTGGCACCCGATGTGTTTTGGTCGTTGGTCGGCCCGGGGACTTCGTCTAAGCCCCCTTTAACAATTCCCTCAGTTCGGGTCGGGACCACCTCGGCGGCCTCAGTTCCAACAGCCTCCGGCTCAGTCACCTTCAGCTTAGTAGATTTCGAGGCAGCAGCACTTCTTCTCCCCCTAAGTACCAACGGGCAGTCATCAGTCTCTTCACCCTCGACACAAAGACTTTCGGCCGCCTCCCGAGTTGAGGCCACTGAATCGGCCTTGGGCTTTTGAACTTTATCCTTTTTTGGCTTCGGGGACCCGGCCGGTGATTTCTTCTTTCTCTTTTTCTCCTTAGCAGGCTTCGGGGTATCTGCTTCCCCAGGCGGGGATTTCCTCATCAAAACAGCCTCTCCAAGGCCTGCATAGGCACAAAGGATGAGGGTACTAGCGAGAGATATCTTCTCTAAAGAGCTCAAGTATGAGTGAAGATAAAAACTCACCATGATTTTTGGCCTCCCAACGGGTCTTAGCCAGATCGCGCCACACGAGCTTAGCATATGGGCAGATCGAATCAAGTCGTCGGACCTAGCCCGGGAGATCGTTGACAGCACCGGGGCACCACTCGACAGTTGTATCATCGAAGAAAGTTAATACAAAGTCAAGAAAAGGTATCCGAACAGCGGAACATGTTTACTTACGATTTATATTCCATTTCTCAAGGAATGGCATTCTCTCAGCAGGGATCAGGTCTGAGGTCCTGACTCGGACAAAGCGGCTCATCCACCCTTGGTCCTTGTCTTCATCGATGCTAGTATAAAAGGCCTTCGGGGATCGACGTTTTAGCTTAATCAGGCTACCTCGATAAAGTTGGGGGCTATACAGACTAATTATTAAAGAACCAAACTGTCGGAAATTATTGAAGAACAGTCTACGAGTCGGGTTCGAGCAAACGCTCTCTCGACTATTTTTAGCTCAAAGGCTACCCGAGTTCGAGCCAGTTCTCACTCGGGGACTATTAACAAAGCCTCAGGGCTATCTTCATCTCAAGTTTGAGCAAACACTCTCTCGATTATTTTAAGCCCAAGGGCTACCCGAGTTCGAGCCAGTTCTCACTCGGGGACTATGTGTAAAGCCTTAGGGCTATCTTTATTTTCAAGTTCAAACAAATTTTCACTCAATTCAGGGCTACCCGAGTTCGAGCAGGCTCTCACTCAGGGACTATTAACAAAGCCTCAGGGCTATCTTCATCTCAAGTTCGACCAAACTCTCTCTCGATTATTTTAAGCCCAAGGGCTACCTGAGTTCGACCCAGTTCTCATTCAGGGACTATGTATAAAACCTTGGGCTATCTTTATTTTCAAGTTCAAACAAATTTTCACTCAAATCGGGGCTACCCGAGTTCGAGCAGGCTCTCACTCGAGGACTATTTGCAAAAGCCTTAGGGCTATCTTTATTTTTATATGATCGAGCGAACGTTCACCCAACTGTTGAATCCAAAGGTTACTTGAAGTTCGAGAGAATGCTCGCTCGAGGGCCACCAATGAAGCCCAAAAATGCTAGTTGTATTTCGAGAATCGAGACATAGTTCTCACTCAACTCGGACTCGGAAATCTCGGTGACCTGAGTTCGCATCAAATCAATTCGAGCTTAGTCCGAGGAATAGCAAAGGACTTTAAAAAGCGTCATATTGATCAAATAAAAACCTAAGGGTTTATTATTATTATATTCCAGAACCGGTGCTCGGACCAATCGTTAGAGTCGTACACTTGGATTTTTCACAAACGAAAGAAGAATGGAGGTCAACACAAGTCAGAGACAAAACGAAGAAATTCTTATAAAAGATGCTTTACAAAGCCCACGAAGGGCCCTTACACAGAAACAAAGAAGCAAAAAACAACAGCCAAAGGCCTAATCTACTTTCGAGGGATCGTCCTCAAGGGCACCATCCTCGAGAACCTTTCTCTCAGGGACTTCATTTTGACCTTTAGAACGTTGTCTTCGAGAACCTCCTCCAAAGTAGCAATAGATGAAGAAAAGGCAATAGCCTATCAAAGAGCAAAAGCTTTTGACAAGCAAGGAAAATTGTGGCCTCGTGAAAAGCTTGGCGAGTACGGGTCTCGTCAGCACTACTGTTGTAAAGCCATTTCTTGAGATATTGCACCGGTGTGGGATGCAAAAGTTAGTAGATAGTGCCACCTCACTCCATGGAAAGCAAAAGGAGAGAAGCGCCACACCAGGTTGAAGTTAAGAGAGATGAGCAGCGATTTACAGTGCACATATCTTCTGATACGGGAAGAATCTGATGCCCTTTTGGGGGAATGAACCGACGGGACGTTTCGAACGCCTACATCACAAGTGGACGTCATCATAGAGAGGTTCAAGAAAATCAAATTCAAGATCGTTTCTTATCTTTTCATTCTAAGAAACGCGGGAACTATCTGTATACGGCCAAAATTGGAGAGTTCAACTTTGGGACTACTGTGGCACTCCACGCCCGACCTCGAGGAGCTTGAAGTGGAATTCAAAGGTGGACTCCGAGGTACTTCCCTCGAGGGGGCATACCAAAGGTCAATCCTGGAGCAACACAAGCTAGTGATCATCATGGAAAGGCGGGAAACCCCCGAGGGCACGCGATGAGGACTGACATAGTCTACAAGAATAGTACAAATCCATACTGAGCTGTTGTACAGCTGTACTAGTAGCATTTTTCTTCGTCATTTATTAGACATGTACTGTGTTGGGATTCACCCCTCCTATATAAAGGGGACCCTTGTCATCATGTAAAGGGATCGGATGAACACACAACATATTGAATACAATACAACACTCTCGGCTCTCTTTGCTTTAACAATTGTTCTACACATTTGTTGCTTATTCTTTCATTGTTCATTCATTGTTCATTTATTGTTCTTCATTTATTGCTCATTATTAACCGTAAAAGGCCATCTTTAAGGCCCTCATTGTCATTGATTCTTCATCAACTGTTTATTGCTATTAGCCCTACCTAGACCTCGAGGCCCTGCTCCAGCCAGCTCGAGGCCCAGCCTTGTGACCCTATTGGTTTGCATTTCTTATTGCCTTTGCTTACACTTAGCGTCTATTGCCTATCAGCTAGTATTAAAATAAATCTCGTATATTTAGAACCACAAAATTAAATATAATTGTAGTTACCATTTTTAAGGTAAACATCAGGGAAGTGTATTGGTGGGACGGAATAAAAAAGGATATAGCGGAGTTTGTTGCTCAGTGTCCTAACTGTCAGCAGGTTAAGATTGAGCATCAGAAACCCAGTGGGTTATTGCAAGCTATGGAGATTCCGACTTGGAAATGGGAAGTAATCAATATGAATTTCATCGTAGGCTTACCTCGTACCCAGCGTAAGTTTGATTCGATATGGGTGATTGTTGATAGGCTTACAAAGTCAGCCCATTTTCTGCCCGTTAGAACTTCATATTTCTCAGAGGATTATGCAAGGCTTTATATTAAGGAGATAGTACGACTGCATGGTGTCCCTATATCTATTATCTCGAATAGAGGAGCTCAATTTACAGCTAACTACTGGAGATCCTTCTAAAAAGGATTGGGGACTCAAGTAAGTCTTAGTACATCATTTCATACCCAGACAGACGGACAGGCTGAGCGTACTATTCGGACAATTGAGAATATGTTACGAGCTTGTGTAATAGACTTCAAAGGTAGCTGGGATGATCATCTGTTGCTTATTGAGTTTGCATATAATAATAGCTACCATTCCAATATTCAGATGGCTCCATACGAAGCTCTTTACGGACGGGAGTGTAGGTTGCCTATATGGTGGTTTGATGTTGTAGAATCGGGATTACATGGGCCAGACCTAGTTCAGCAAGCCATAGAAAAAGTAAAGCTTATCCAGGATCGACTGGTGATAGCTCAAAGTCGTCAAAAGTCATATTCTGACACGCGGCGACGAGATTTAGAGTTCGGGGTTAATGACAGGTATTCTTAAAGGTGTTACCTATGAAGGGTGTGATGAGATTTGGCAAGAAAGGCAAACTTAGCCCACGGTGTATTGGGCCTTATAGGATCATTCGGAGAGTGGGCCAAGTAGCTGTGAGTTAGACTTGCCCTCGGAATTGGAGTCTGTCCATCCGGTTTTTCACGTATCTATGTTACGGAAGTGCATTGGCGATCCTACCCGAGTGGTACCCACAGATGATGTACAAATTACAGAGGACTTGTCTTACAAGGAAATTCCGGTTGCCGTCCTAGACTGACAAATCCGCAAGCTACGGAATAAGGAGGTAGCCTCCGTAAAAGTACTTTGGAGGAACAACAATGTGGAAGAAATGACTTGGGAAGCCGAGGAAGACATGAAATCTAGATATCCCTACTTATTTCCTCCTCCGAAGAAGGATCCGACTGAGACGTCATAACCTCAAGGTACGTGTACGAATTCTTGTGTTAGTTATTGTTATTGGTCGTGTGAGGCCATTGTCATTATTGATGATTGTGGTCCTGTGTGGCATTGGATTATTAAGCTTCTACAGGGAGAGTTGGTAGTAGTGTTGTTAAAAGGGCGACCCTGCCAAAAGTTATATAGATCTCGGGGAGTTGAACATTCGAGGATGAATGTTTCTAAGGGGGGAAGGATGTTACATCTCGTATTTTCGTACGTTAAAAGTTTCATCTTCAGTTAATCGACGTAGTCTTGGGGATGAGATTATCTTGAGGTTAACGTATTTACGCTAATTATAACAAGCATTAAGTAAGTGTCAAGAAGGATAAAGGGTACACGAATTAAAGAAAACGAGTTTCGTTGAAAGTGGCCAATTTGGGATAAAATACGGGTCGAGTGATAATACCCGATAATTATGAACTAGTACCATACAAGGTACCATATGACCGTGATAGTATGATGTATAAAGTATATTAAAAATAAATAGAATTTTAAGTAATTTGAGGCAATTTTAAATTATGTGGATAATTAGTTAATTACTGAGTAACGGGACATTACCCAATTAACTAGTAAGTGGATAAAAATTAATCAATTACACCCCCAAAATGTGGCAAGAAGCCACAAATCTAGAAAGTGACTAAGTAGCCATATATTCCTATGTGGCTACCTAGGAATAATGGAATTTAACAATTAAAAGGTCTGTTCCATTCATTTGGACAAAACGAAATCAAAAACGTCAAAATCCTTAGGTAAGAGACATATTCTATCTTTCCTAGTTCAAAGGCTTCAAGGAGAAGAAGCTTAATTCGTTCCAAAAAACTTCAGAAAACGGAAGCTTCATTACGTTCAAAATACTTCAAGGAATAGAAGCGTAATTCCATCAAAATTTTGTGGTTACAAAAGAGTACGGTGCAATCTTCGCCAAGAATCCTACTCCAGGTATGTTAAGGTCATCCCTTCTTTCTTTTAGGCATGGTCCAAGTTATACAGAAGAAACGAGCAAACGCACAGTTTTCCTACGACTCTATTCACAGAAATACTAGGGGTCTCTTTGTTATTGATTCCCCATGTGACATATTGTTATATCTTCTATTCATGGGTCTCAAAATAATACGCAGTTGAAAAAGTTCATCCGGAGGAATATTGAGATTATTACATATTTTTCATGCATTTCATTCATTTATATATGTACATTGACCCATGACCAGATGGCGTTATATACGCATATATATATATATATATATATATATATATGGGATATGGGAAAAAGGTTACGTCGTTATATACGCACCACCACCTAATCAGGTTGTATATGTTGATGATGTTGCCCACAGTGGCCGAGACGATATGATGGGATGCCCTCAGTGGCTTAATGATATTATGTACACCCATACCTATGCATGACACAACATTTATACGCACGTGCATGACATTATAAATGTTTCAGAATTTACAAAGTTATTCAGATTTAAAGATAGATTTCTTTATTCCATGTTTCATCTATGTCTTTTACGTACTGATTTTCATGCCTTACACACTCAGTACATTTTTCGTACTGACGCCCTGTTTCACAGGGCCTGCGTTCATGCATGCAGGTGCAGGTAGGCAAGCTGACGGTCCCCCTTCTTAGGATCCTTGATCAGCGAGAGTTGATGTGCTCCACTTGATCCGGAGCTGATTTTGATTTTGGTACGATATGTTTATGTATATATATATATATATATATATGTATGTATATATATATATATATATATATATATATATATATATATATATATATATATATATATATGACGTGGCTCAGTCCCGTCTTTGTACAGTTATATTTCTATTAGAGGTTTGTAGACAGTATGCCTAGTTGGATTGTATGTGGCCTTGCCGGCTTCCAGTTTTGAGGTATATAGTTGTCTATAGCAGCCTTGTTGGCTCGCCTTACGTATATTGCACATATATGTATGTATGCCTTTTTGGGCAGGTTTCCTTCATGTATATTATTCTCGTAATTCAGCAGATGTTATTCAGGTTTATATCTTAGACGCATGCTTAGGAGTGTTTGACATGTAAGACTCGGGCACTCGTTGCGGCCCATCGGTTCGGAGTCGTGACAGAATATCTCCATGGTGAACCTATAATTAGATGGAAGAAGACTGAAATGAAGCAATCTATCATTCAACAGGAATTACAATTTGCAGCTCTTGGAAAATTTTCGTATGGGAAGCTAGTTATCAATGAATTACATAAAGTTATTCCCATTCAGTGTGTGCTTAAAGGTGCTTGTTTAGTTGGCTTAATTAGATAATCATGTCTTGATCAAGCCGTCTTTGATGGAAGATTATGTTCATCTACTATCCAAGCTGTCTTTATCTCAAAGCTCAAGGTGAGATGTGGCAGATGAGGTGTACGAAGTGGAACCCTTAGTGGAAGCGTGAAAAAGAAACCCCCATTGTCATTGCTTGTATTAGCTTCCCAGAGCTGCCACCTAATTTCTTTGGTAAGGAATTTGTGTTATCTTTGGCTAGTGCAGTAGGAAGACCTTTACCTGGTGACTTAGCTACACAAAATGGTATTAGACCTTGTTGTGCAAAGGTGAAGATTGAGGTGAACTTATTAGCCAAATTTCCTAAAAGAATTAAAATTGTGGAAGATGAAGATGCAACATGACCTGAGGAATCAAAGTGGATCAATATTAAGTATGATTACATGCCAAAATATTATAAAACATGTAAGAACAAGGTCACAATGAGCTGGATTGCTGGGTAATTCATCCTGAACTACACATGAGATTTGATGAAGTTCTTCATGATCAAAGTAAGGGAAAGGAAGTTGTGGGCACTGCAGCTGCCACTCCCAAGGTCCTAACAAGTGGTAAAGTTGTTGGGAAGCCTATTACTAACATTGCAAAGAAACAATGGATGAAAATAAGACATAATAGGCATCAAAGAGACAAGAGGGGATATATAATTGATAATGCAAAGGAGAATGAGGTTGACAAATTAAAGAGGAAGAACAAGGAAGATATAGTAGCAACAAGGAATTATATTGATGCATTAGAAGTGAAAGAGGAGGATCAAGTAGCTTTGATGATCATGATGGCAAGGAAGATGAGTCTAATAAGGAATTGGAGAAACAAAAAGTGGTGAAGGCACAAAAATCAAGCTCCAATCCTAAGGAAACTAGGCGTCCTAATATGGCTACGGCTGGAAACTCGAATCCTAGTTCTGAAGGATTGGGGTGATTGAAAACAAGGAAATAACTATGGATTGGGTTTATAGAAGTTTTGGGAGTACTAAAGAAGCTATAAATGTAACTATGAACCAATCATGCCAGGAAGAACCCTCACAAACGATTGAAGACTCCTCAAAGGAAATTAATGTTACTAGTGCAACAAATGATGGTAATTCATTATGGAGTGATGAAGTTGGGCTCATGGAGGAGAATTATATTGCTACTATTAGTGCCAATGGCAAGGATCGAAGGCATACCATACAGGAAAAGCAGGCAGACAATGTTTATCATAATGCTACAGTAAACCCTAGTATTCAGCAAACTAGGGTTAAAGATATCCATGGATCTAAGATTCATCATTCAAAGAGGCCAACCGGAGTGGATAAAGGATCAGTAGATGAAGATAAAATCACAAAGGGGGCAGATTTTGAAGTCACAAGGAAGAAACAGACCAATGGAATAGTAAACACTAGCAAAACTGTCAAGGTTTTATCATCAATGCCAGCTGATCTAATGGAGTTTGAAGGTGTTGAACATGTGAATGATGTTCCCGGAAATGTTTTAGAGAAGGGTCACACAGGCAAACCGCTGAAGGCATGATCCCTGAATCCAATGAAACAGTAAAAACTATTTTCATGGAACAGTAAACCCTAATCTAGAGTTTGCTTATGATCTACAATTTAAGGAGGCTAGCTAGGTGGATAAATTGGGTGATGTTGAGCAGATTTCTAAGGGCTTAAGGATGCAACCATTCCTCCACATTGCCAGGTTGAACATGCCATAGTACCTACACATTTAGGAGCCATTTAGGCAATGATAATGGTATGTGCTTCAGGAACTGGCCAACCCATGCAATTGCAGATTAATGTGCCATTGAAGATCCCTAATCAAATACTTCATACATTGTTACACACAATATCACACATGTAGATGTACAAAATGCTTTGGTAGAGAAAAAACAATTTGAAGAGGAAGGAGATGATGAAGCAACTGCTGGCAACATTAAAGAAGTGGCAAGGGAAGCTAATCTATCACCTAAAGCTAGTGCTAAGGGTTGTAAGAAAGGCAAGAAGTAGGTACATAATAAAGAAGCACCTCAGACAACAAGAGTATTGCCCAGAAAGGCAGTTTCACCAGAGCTTTGGAGGCCTCTACTGCTGCACTTGTCAGTGTTGGACGGAGCATTCGTCTTGGGACAACATGATGAGACTGAAAGGAAAGAGAAAGACTTATACTACTTGAGTAAAAAAAGTTCACACCCTATGAAGCTCGGTATTGTTTATTGGAGCGTACTTGTTGTGCCTTGACATGGATAGCCTAGAAGTTAAGGCACTATTTGTGGGCATAAACCACATACCTCATATAGAGAATGTATCTTTTAAAGTATATTTTTCGAAAACCTATGCTTACTAGAAAGTTGGCGAAGTGGGAGTTACTGCCAAGTGAGTTCGACATTGTTTACGTGACCTAGAAAGCAGTGAAGGGGCAAGCATGTGCCGATCACCTATATGAGAATCCTGTGGGTGGTGAATACAAGCCATTAAGGACATATTTTCCCAATGAGGAGGTATCATTCATAGGGGAGGATATCACTGAAGCTTATGACGGTTGGAGATTGTATTTCAATGGGGCTGCAAATCTCAAAGGAGTAGGCATCGGAGATGTCTTGGTATCAGAAACCAGCCAACACTATCCGGTGTCTACCAAGATCAGATTCCCATACACTAACATTTTACATGGTACTTTTATCAATCTGATTTATTTCGTACCTTTCGTTCAATGAGAAAATGGGTCAAATTCTACAGGATCAAACCCATCGGACTTAAGGAATGATATAAAAAAAAGATGGAAAATATTCATATTAAATAAATATGAAGTAGAAGAACCCAGATCCAAATGAACAAATTCAAACTTGAAAAGGATCTTCCTTATTCTTGAAGAATGAGGGGCAAAGGGATTGATCAAGAAATATCTTTTGTTCTTCTTATATATAAGATCATGATTGGATCCGCATATGTTTCGTAAAGAGAATAATCTTATCCTTTGAAAATAATCAAAAATGGATAGTGTTCAATTGGAACATGAAAACGTGACTAAATTGGTCCTAGTTCCTCTTCTGGGTAGAGTGGAAGAAGGGGGGATTCTCGAACGCGGAAAGGATCCAATGAATTTGAAAGAATTGAATGAGGAGCCGTATGAGGTGAAAATCTCATGTACGGTTCTGTAGAGTGGCAGTAAGGGTGACTTATCAGTCAACTTTTCCACTAGAGTTTGAACAGAGATTGGTTGTGCCCGAAAGGTTATGAATCGGTTTACAAGTCCAATGCCAATGTCTTGATTCCTAGTGGTAATACATCACGGGCCCATGTATATATCATTTGCTAATACACGACGATTAATGTTTGGATAAAAATCCATTCCGGCATCATCCCATTCTGAGGACTCATAGAAATACCCCAGGAGGTGCCATAATCCGTTCGACGTACAATAATGTGTTGAACTACTTCAACAAGTTTGAGAGTGAGATATCCAGCGTCTGATGTTCATACAGGAGTATCCACAACTCCTTTACGGGCTTCGTAGCAAGAAATGATGTATTCTGTTAAAGAGAGTCCTTCGCGTAAATTGCTTTGAATAGGTAAATCAATCATTTGTCCTTGAGGATCTGACATTAATCCTCTCATACGTACTAATTGATGTACCTGAGATGCATTTCCTCTAGCTCCTGCGAAAGACATTATATGAACTGGATTAAAAGGATCAGTCATCCTAAAATTAGGACTCATTTCTTGTCGCAAATATTCACTTATAGCATACCATATTTCAATGGATTGACGAATTTTTTTACCGCGTATACATTCCCATAATGATGGTGTTTTTCCAAAATCTAACTTTGTTGTTCAGCATCTTGAACTAGCCATCCTTTAGAAGGTATTGTTAAAAGATCATCAATTCCTAATGAAATGGATGTAGCAGTAGCTTGTTGGAACCCTAGAGTTTTTACTTGATCCAGGATATGTGATTTATATGCCATTCCGAAGTGATCTATTAATCTACTAATAAGTCATTTCATGGCAGTTTCGTCTACCACTTTATTGTGAAAGACCAGATTGGCCTATTCTGCCATAAGTACCTCCATATTCCGCTGAGTAGAATTCGACAATGGGTTTGAGTCGGTGATTGTAAAACTTTCTTTTATCGATCTTTATTCGCGTATAACTTCCGGAACTATGGACCTAGCTAAACCGGAGAGCCCTGAAGTCCCACGGGTATCATAGAATTACGTTAGGTACCATATGAATAGGCCTGAGAAAACCCCTGTATAGCTTCTTCGATTTCTCGATAAAGAGCAATATGACCAACAGTTGTTCGAATGTATATAAAAAAGATTTGTTTTTTTAGACTTCTTACTATTAGATAGTGTCCATAAATGTTGTTAAATTCTATCTTTTTTCTATTCTTTATCTTTCATTTCTCTTTGCTTTATCATGCGAGATAGGGGGAGCTTTTATTTTGTTATATCCTCAGGGTAATGATCCATCAACCTGCTAGTTCTTTTTATGAGGCACAAACAGGCGAATGGAATATGAGGCTTGCATTATGGGACTTAGGTTGGACATTGACATGAACATCTAGGAACTATTGGTGATCGAGGATTCAGACTTGTTGATACATTAGGTACTCGGGGAGTGGGCCACCAAGAACACCAAGATACTACCATACTTGCATTGCATGCAGGGATTGATCAAAATATGTGTAAAGATAGAACTCAAGCATGTTCCCCGAATTTAGAACGAGTTTGCGGATGCATTGTCCACCTTGTCTTCCATGATACAACATCTGGATAAGAATTATATTGACTCTATCCCAATAGAGATCCGCAAGCAGCCTACCTACTGTGCCCATGTTGAAGAAGAATTTGATGGGAATCCATGGTTTCATGTCATCAGGGAGTATTTGGAAAAAGGAGAGTACCCGAAAAATTCTACACATACTCAAAAGCGCACATTAAGAAGGTTAGATAACAATTTCTTTTAGAGCAGAGGAATTCTGTACAGAAGAATTCCTGATGTAGAATTACTAAGATGTGTCGATGCCAAGGAAGCATCCAGACAACTCGAAGAGAGACATACCGGGACATGCGAACCTCACATGAATGGGTTCGTTCTAGCCAATAAGATAGTAAGGGCAGCATATTTTTGGATGACTATGGAAATTAACTACATGAAGTACGTACAGAAATGTCACTAGTGTCAGGTACATGTCGACATAATGTGAGTTCCACCTAATGAACTCAATGTGACGAGTTCGCCTGGCCTTTTGTTGCTTGCGGCCTGGATGTCATTGGCCTGATCGAGTTTGTTGCCTCCAACTGACACAGATTTATCCTGGTAGCCATTGATTACTTCACCAAATGGGTCGAAGTCGCCTCCTACAAAGCCGTAACAAATTAGGTCGTAGCAGATTTTGTTCGGCATCGTATTGTTTGCCGATTTTGGGTGTCGGAGTCAATTATCACTGATAATGCCGCCAACCTCAAAAGTGATCTGATGCAGACCATGTGCGAGATATTCAAGATCAAACACCAAAATTCCACTGCATATAGACCACATATGCATGGAGCCGTAGAAGTTGCCAGCAAGAATATTAAGAAAATACTAAGAAAGATTGTAGACAACTACAAGTAGTGGCACGAGAAGTTACCATTTGCTTTGCTTGGATACCGCACTACAGTCCGAACATCAACTAGGGAAACTCTCTATCTATTGGCTTATGGTACCGAAGCTATTATACACGCCGAGGTAGAAATTCCTTCCCTACGGATAATACAAAAGCTGAACTTAGTAATGCAGAATGGGTACATAGTCGATCTGATCAGTTGGCTCTCATCGACGGCAAAGAGAATGAACGCAGTGTGTCATGTCCAACTTTACAAGAATAGAATGGCAAGGTCTTTCAACAAGAAGGTTAGAACATGACAATTCACATCAGGGCAACTAGTTCTGAAGCAGACCTTTCTACATCGGGATGAGGCAAAGGGTAAATTCCCACCAAACTTGCAAGGTACTTACACGGTTCACCGAGTACTGAAAGGAGGATCACTCATACTAGAAAAAATTTATATAGAGATATGGTCAAAACCTATCAATTCGAACGTCGTCAAAAGATATTATGTCTAAATTGTATTGTCACTTTCTTCTTGATGTAACATGAACTATGCTTGACCTGATTCCCACATAAGAGGGGATACGTCGGCAACACTGTGGGTTCGGTCACATTATAACAATATCTCCATTTTCCTTCGTGGTCGGAGATTGGGGCAAACTTTGAATTTCATCAGCTCCAATATCATCTCACCAAAGAGTTGCCAAAAACAAATTATCAGAATATATCAGGGATGACCCATCAGAACTAGGGCATAAATTCGAATTCCGATGCGGTTCCTCAACATCCTATATAGGATAAGGACGTTGTAATGTCTCAAAATGTGTCACTGTCTGTGATTCAATAAAAGTATCTATTTTATTCATTATCACATATTTTAAATTACTGCATTCTTTACGACTGACCAATTACAAAATGCATATTTTCAAAACATAATTTTTGTGATAGCCAAATGCCACCCAGGCTAACTCAAAGCACATAAGTGTGAAGCTTAGAAAACGAAGTCAGAAGCAAGTAAGGAATGAAGGATTAAAAACACAAACCAACCTCCCCCCCCCCCTTCGACTTACAATTTTTCTTTGAATGCAGGTATAGCAGACACAACATTATTAGAAGTATCCGCAAAGGATATACGACAAGACCGCTATCTTTACATAGATAGATGCTACCAAGCCTAAGTGTGTCGAGCAAAGAATTGCTTTCTTTATCACATTTACTTAAGGCTAAGCTATACCTCCATCATTGCATAAGGCTAAGAATTACCTTCTACTTGCGTAAGGCTAAGCTCTGCCCCCATCAATTGCATAATGCTAAGCATTGCCCTCATTACGTGCATAGGGCTTAGCACTGCCCTCATTTATGAGACTAAGATTTGCCTCCATCATTGTATAAGGCTAAGCATTGCCTTCCTCTTCATAGGGTTAAGCACTTCCCTCATCATTTTCATAGGGCTAAGCACTGCCCTCCTACTCGCATAAGGCTAAGCTCTGCCTCCATCATTGCATAAAGCTAAGCATTGCCTTCATCTGCATAGTTCTAAGCACCGCCCTCACTATCCGCATTAGGGTCAAGAACGACCCTTCCACTTGCATAGGTCCAAGAACTGCCCTCATACTTGCATGAGGCTAAGCTATACCTCCGGCTCACACAAGGCTAGGCGTTGCCTTCATTTATTCTTGCATAAGGCTAAATTCTGCCTTTGTAAACTACATATGGCTGAGCATTGCTTATCTTCTTTGTGAAATAGTCAAGTATCACCACATCCTTGAATTTAATAGGCTGCAATATCTCCACATTATCTGAAAGCGTCATAGTCCATATGAACCATCTTCATAGCCTAAGGATAACATCCCATGTCCCAAGGATCTCAAAGTTGCAGATCATTTTTCAAAGGAGTCATAGTCCAAAGGCACCATCTCATCGCCCGAGGATATCATTTCATGGACTGTGAATTCCTTAAATATACATTTCATGGCCCATGATGTCATGATCTAAGGACATCATTCTCATCCTCCGAAGACAACTTCCATGGTCCGAAGAGAATTTGCATCATGTTTAAATTTTTTCACTCGCAGCAATGATATCATAAATGTTATGTATATGCTTTCGTATTCGTTGTATTTTAAGCTTTGCATGTAACTCGGAAGGTAACCGTTCTCCAAACGGGAGCAATTCTCGCTCCAGTTTCCGTTCAAACATTCACATTCCTTTAATATCTCCAAGTAACTACCAGCCAATAATGAGCACTTCATTTTCATAACTGTCCCCAATTACATCACCACACACATCCGTAACGATCGATTCCACATTATTGTCATTTATACTCTCCATCTATGATACCAACCGTTCACGACACCATCCTATCCAGAGAAAAATAATTCTTTAAAGCATGTAGTCTTTCCACAAGGACTTCATCGGCCTCATTTGCTTTTGGATCCAGAAATATATGCGACGTGATTCCTGTAAAACCAGGGATATGTAAGCAGCTTAAGAACCAGGATCCGGCCCCCATATTTTAACATCCATATCCCATCCTCATCTATTCACAAAAAATTGATTATCATCTTGATTTCTTTACCCGATAATTCTTTCATTATTCTCGGATAAAGAAGGGTAGTTGTTGATACTCAAATTTGCCTTAGCTAGTATCTTTATAACATATGTTTAAATAATATTTATAGAATATTTCCTTGCACTACTATTTCATGACATATTTTAAATATTAATGTATTATCTTCATAACACTTTTTAGCAAATTATTATCATGGAAGTTTATACAAATAATTTTATTCATATTATAAGAATTTCTAATTGATTCTTGTATTTTTAATTGATAAATATTTATTTATTATTCCTTTCCTTTAAAATTATTTCTGAGTGGTTAGTTGCCCAAAATAGTTATCTAAATTCCTATGCATATTTTTTAGTATTATACATCATTTCACACTATTATATTTGCATTTTTATACCATTTGCATTTTGTTTTGAAATCATAGCCCATATTTTACAATGATTATGTTTATTATGAATTTAGGTCATAATAGCATTCTTTATAATTTTATAATTATAGTCTGATATTTTTAAAGTGTTAATTGCATAAGTAACATTTTTATTATTTTTTGTTAACAATTTTATTTTTTATTTTTTTATTTTTTCGTGTGTTTTAAATTATGGCCCAATGTAGGGCTGAAATTCGGACGAAATATGGTCCAAAAGATCTGAGCCCACTCCACCTTACCCATCTGAGTCTCAAACCAATCAACCCAATACCCTATACCCGTCCACGACCCTCTATCTGCCCTACTTCTCTTTTTAAAATCTCAACCGTTGATCTTTAGAGATCAGCAACCCATAATAACCCTGTCCCATTCCTTATATCCGCTAACCAAACCCTAATGCCCATTTTCCCACTCCAGCCGCCCTCAAGTCCTCTCATATGTAAACCCTACTCCTCCAAAAACCTAGCTAACATGATATTTCCTTTCCTTTCCTGGGTTGGAATCGTAGTTCTACTATGATGTTAATACCATTCTTGGTTCCTCATTTCCGTGGTAGTTGCCCATTTATGGCAAGATTTGTGTGAAAGCCTAACGATACTTGCCTGAACATGGAAAGTATCGAATGATAAGATTCATCGCATTTTTGGATCTTTGATTCTACACGGAATCATGGTTTAGTACATTTAAGAGTAAATCCTTAATCATCCAGAAGCCTGGATTCTTGATTGACCTTTTACGTACAGTTTGCCCTAATCCGATTCAAAATTGGTTTGCATGTAATTCTTTCCTTTGTTATATGATTTAATTGGTATTTTTTCTGTAGGACAGACTTTAGTCATCATATCTCTCACTCGTGTTGATTCTATTTTGTTCTAATTCTCTAAATACTATTATAGTTAATCGTGTTCTTGGCCGGCTGGAAGCTCAGGCCACCTTGGGTACCATTTAAAAGCCTCCTCCGGTGCAAGCACTGCTCGAAGCCCATTTTGGCGTATGTGGACTGTGAAGCACTGGAGACCTTGGGGTTCTTATTGTTCTCCTTCAATCACTGCTACTGAACTACTGCTGAAACTCTGATTTCCTCATTGTTTGCTCATTTCTCTTTGCAACTAGTTAGTGCTATTGAATCCTACAGTTTGATTGTTATATGAATATGTTTAGATTATCTCTTCGCTTGTTTGTATTTATGTGCTTTCTGTATGCCACTCCTGTCTGAACTCTTATTAAAATAGGAAAGTATGACTTATGTCTCTCTGAAATTTGTGAATCAAATATGGTACTGTGTTATGTACTTTGCTGCAGTTTCATTGTCAAGTGTTGTTCTAAGGATCCATGTCTAATAATGTTGAGTTTGCTTGAGTCTAATACCTCTAAGGTGATCTTTGTTACACATAGTTGTACTCACGATGTGTAATTGACCTATAGAATCTCTATGACCTCTTGGAAATTAGGTGAATACATGCTAATTGATTTGTTATACTTATGAACTGTATACACAAATTGTTTTACCTTAAACTTTCATGCTAAAGTCTTTCCTATAGGAACTTCTATTTGGTTATCTTCTCAGAATTAGCTCTTGACCATGTTTTGCCTTGAATTTTCATGCTAGACCATCCCTATAGAAGCCTCTGTTTGGTTGTGTTATTAGGATTAAGTCTTGATCATGATAGGTGTACTTGAATGAATTCCAATATGTATATGTTTTCTTTTAAGAACATGTGTTTCTATTTACCCTTAAGTATTACACTCAAATTATATGCCTATGAGCCTTTCATGTGACTTATAGAGTTGACAGGTTTTAAATTGTTCTTGTCTTGCTTATGTTTTGATCCAGTCTAGGGCCACGACGGATAATCGACACTAAGTTCTGATCATCACTAAACCTACTGATAATCTACTAATCATGAATATAAACTGATAAACTGAACAAGCATAAAAATAGCTGATAAGAGTTGTACAATGTGGAAAGCCGACAAGGTTAACACAAGCTGCTAGATAAAAACATACTAAAGTAAAACTGTAAACTGGAAATTTGAATATTATACAAGGATACAATACATGGTAAATTTCCCTCTAACAACTCTTAAAAGATCAAGAAAAAAGGCTAGAACATAGTTAAACCGAATCATGTCGAAAATGAAACAAAAATCCTACATACCTCTTGTGTTCTTGCTTCCAAACCTTGTTCCCTTTGATTCACACCCTTCCTTATTATTGTATAGATAAAATACAGAGATGAAAAGCGTGTTTAGCCATGAAGATCTTTCCAAAACTCGATTTATAAGAAGAAAGGAGGGCGGTAAATTCTTACCTATAACGTAAGGATTGCATTGATGTGTTCTGTTTACCTTGAAAATTGTAATAACAATTAGATTTGATTTTGTGGTTCTAAAAATATGTGATCTATTTTTATGCTAGTTGTTAGGCAATAGATGCTAAGTGAAAGATTAGAAATTAAGATGATAGCTTGTAGATAATGTAATTGTCAAACCGAATGGTTGGAAATCGGGGCCTCAAGCTGGCGATACGGGGCCTCGAGGTCGAGTCGGACTCCCGGCTAAGGGCGGCCGATGAAGGATTAACAGTTATGAGAGCTACGATGGTGGCTCTTTATGATCAATAATGAGCAATAAATGACGAACAATTAATAGAACACAATGAATATAATCAATAAATGTAAACAATGAGACCAAGAGAATATGCTTAAGTTAGAGGGCGGAGAATGTTCTTGTACTCAATGTTGTGAGTAATGTTGTGTATCTTGTTCCCTACAAAAATGACAAGGGTTCCCTTTATATATGAGGGGAAAATCCCAATATGACATATGCGCAATTATTACATGAAGTAGTCGGTACAACCACTCAATCAGCCTGGTGCAGGCTGTCACTGTTGGTGCAGGCGTTGTAAAAAAAACACTAATCCTAGGGAACTTCCCGCTTACTTGTGATAACTACAGGTTCGTTCTGCCCTGACACCGGGCACGAAGAACCCTCGAAGGCTTCGAACCCCGAGCTATTCTCCAGGCCCTTCGAGGTGAAATTACAGAATGCCTCGCCGATCGTGAAATTGGTCTTTTCGATTTTAGTCGTATACAGATAGTCCCCGCGCTTCTCAGAGTAAAACGAAGAGAAACGACCTTGAGATCTTGCCCCTCCGGTGCTTCCATCAAAACAAATAGTCGCGTCAAAGTCTTCGAATTAATTATAGTGGTTGGTTGTCCTTTGGTCTACCCCAATCGCACATGTTAGGCTTCTATAAATACTCATTTCTTCGCCCTTCCTTTCTACTACATCATAAGGCTCCCAACAGAGTTTTTCTTTCTTACCTTTCCCTTGTGTTCTTTCCTGAAGCGGGATTTTTCGTTTCTTCTTTGTAACCTTTTGGTAAAGAATGGCGAATACTTCCACTTCTATCCCTCAGGAAGATGCGCCTTTCTCTTCCACGCTCCCCTCTGAGGATAAAGCAGTGGTGCCTCCTAGTACTGGAGAATGCGTTCTAGAGGCCTTTGAGACGACCTTTGATTTTAAGGTCGAAAGACCTTCTTCGAAGCCGGGGCGATGTGAACCCGCATCTCGATATATCAGTTCAGTAACGAACCTCGAAAGGGTGAAAATCGACTGTCGCTGGGGAGATGCGGTGTTAGTGGAGGTTCCCTCTCGGGGGGAGGATATAACGACGTATAAGGCCGACTTCCTCAGTGTGTATACTTATCCATTTACCTTTGGCCCGGCGGTGTCGTCCATGCCTTTGATAGACCCCGTGATCCTCGACTTCTGCGCACGATATCAAGTGACCCACGGCTAAATTCATCTGTCATTCTGGCATATCGTTTACATGACCAGATATTATGCAAATATGATTAAGGGGATGCCCTTCACCCTTGACCATTTGATCAGAATATATAGTCCACGACTTTTTCGTGGGGACCTGATTAAACTCCGCTGCCGGGCCTCGATGGCCCTCTTTGCTTGTATCGACGAGGTTAGGAACGGGGGGTGGATGAGTCATTTCGTCTGAGTTAGGACTTCGTCCTTGATCCCCGCAGAGAGGATGTCATTCCCCGAAAGATGGAACATGAAGCGTAAGTAGACATACTTAATTAACTACCCGTTTCTTTCTTTTGGATGCATTTCCTCATGAACTCACCTCCTCCGCTGATAGAGTTGTTGCAGCGTACCCTGATGCGGTTAGGAATCTTTCAGGCTGGGTAGCTAAACTAGACTTGATTTGCCCATATGTTGAGAGCGTGTGGCGCGATTTATCCAAGGCTCGATGGGAATCCAAGGATCACGGTGGGACTTTGTTTTCTGCTTGTAGTTTCAATTTTACAAAAGTCACTACTAATTACGTTCTCATTCTCCATGCTTGTTTTTGTATTCGGGCAGGTCTGGGGAGGTGTTCTTAATGAGAGAAACTCTGCCTGGTGAAGTAGGTGCCTCAAAACCCGACGAAGAGAGGAAAAAATGAGGGAGGTCGTCGACTTACCCTCCGAAATCCAAGAAAACCAGAGTGGAAGACCCTAAGGATGACTCAACAGCTTTAATTCTAGAAGCGTCGGGGAGCCTCCAAACTGGAGGCGAAAAGAACGACGATCCCTTGATAGCACCCAAAGGGGGAGAGCATCTGACTGTTTCACATATTGCTAAGTTGGCGGCTTCCGAATCGCGACTTGATTCCGTTGTTGCCCTGCCTCGGGCTGAAGAGGCCTACGAGGGTGTATCGGGTGGTAATGCTGAGCCGGTTGACGACCAAAATTTCCCACAAATCGGGGTGCGCTTGGTAGGCGGTCTGGGGGAGCCTAATTCTAAAGCTCCTCAGGAGCAAGGGACGGCCCCGATTGATTTGGTCGAGGCCGTTGAAGTGAGCGATTCCCCTACGGAATCGGCTTTTTCTTCGAGGGAGATGCAAGACGCTCCCAGTACAGAGTTTCTTGATGTGGGGATGTCCGTTGGTGATAAAAATATGTTCGAAAAGTCTTCTTCTGCGCCTGAGGAAAGTATGACCCTGATATTTCGCTCATTTTTTATGAGATTGACAGGCTATATGAGCAGGTAATCTATTCGTGAATGCTGCCTGGTGCCCCGACCTTTGTCCTGCTAACCTTATTTCTTTCGTGGTTCCAGGCCAAGGTGCTCTATAATCAAACGTTTGCCAATTTTGAAAAAGAGCTGACTCGCCATGAGGACGAACATAAGAAGCTTACCTTGGAAGCTGATGAGCTCAATGCTCTTTCTACCAAGAGGGAGGAAGAAATCTGTGGCCTTCGGGATTGCTTGGTGGCAGCGTCCCGGGAGAAGGCTCGTCTTGCTGAACAGGTTACACAGCTCCCGTTTGTTTTTTGTTTGCATGTCTAACTTGCTTTAGTGTTTTAATATCTTTTGATCGATTTTTGCAGTTCAAGGAGAAAGATGTCCTTATGGGGAAGGAGCTCCAATCTAGGGACTCCGAAATCCTCGAACTTAAGCGGCATTTGAGTGAGGTAATCTCTGAGAGAGATGCCTTCTGGGGAGAGGTGGTTTTGATCGGCGTTTCCTCGAAGATGCGAGGGCTGAGAGCAGTAAGTACAAGGATCTCCATACTGAGTTGGCTACTATGCTATCTGAGGTCGGGGCTGAGGCTGAGGCGCTTGTGACCTCACATAAGAAGGACGCCGCTACTGCATATGCTCAAGCCCGGAAGATGTTTGAAGAGGCTGAGTTGCGCTTGACCCGAGCAGTGGAGCATGCCCAGTTAGAATCTCAGAGACGGACGCTCGAGGATATATATGCGGGGGGCATTGATTTAATCGCTGAAATTGAGAGGGTGAAGACCCTAGAAGAGGAAGTTGCGGCCCTGCTTCCTTCATAAGACGAGTCGAGCAGTGATTCGGGAGGTGATGAGGATGGAGACGGGATCCTTGAAAGGGAGGAGGCCATTGGAAACTCGGAGGTTATGGCCGAAGCTGTCGAACGCGTACTTTTCGAGGGGGTCGTCGGTCTACAGTCCCCAAGGGGGAAGTAGACTAAGCTTTTCCTTTTTGATTCTTTGTATAGGGCTTTCAGAGAGCCTTTTCCAATGTAGCTTTTGTATTTTTTCGTGTATGCGTATAAAGGAAAACCTTTTGGTTTCATCTTTCATGCATTTTCCTCTACTTGTGCATGTCTTTCTTCGTTTTGAATTTATATGTCAGTTGATGATTGGCCAGGTGAACTGGACTTTGAGTAATGACCCTTAGGTATATAATTCGGCCCTGAAGCTTGTTAGGCTGGCCCGTAGGCCTTTGCGCATTTGGTCGGCACGACCTTTTGACTTAAGCTGGCGACAGTGGCTCCCACGTATGTGCCCTTAGGTGTTTTTTTAGTTAACTATTTCAGGCTCAATCTCCGAGTCGGATTTTGACTCGAGATCATTGTCCCTCAAGTTTTTAAATTTCAAGCTGGCCCTTAGGCTCTTACGCGTTAGGTCGGTGCGACCTCTCATATGGGCTGGCGACAGTGGCTCTTACGCATCGAGTCGGTACGACCCTTTATATGGGCTGGCAGCAGTGGCTCTTATGCATTGGGTCGGTACGACCTTTATATGGGTTGGCGGCAGTGGCTCTTACGCATTGGGTCGATACGACCTTTATATGGGCTGGCGGCAGTGGCTCTTACGTGTTGGGTCGGTACGACCTCTAATATAGGCTTTATTTTTCCTCGTTAAGGACTTTTTGAAATTGTGTTTTCCTGACTCTTTGACGGTTCGATAAAAACCTCGATTGTGAGTCGTTATGTGGCGATGAACGAGCACATCGGGAGGTTTTGCTCGGTGGCTGAGCGTTTCGAAGCCTATAGTTTGGAGTTGACATGGTCGAAGCTCTTTTGCCTATGTCGAGGGTAGCCTTGTTTAACCGGTTCTTTTCAAAGTACTTTCGAAGTAATTGAAGGCCTGTAATTTTATAGCGACGGTCGGGCGTCTCCGAGTCGCGTTAGTTTGGCCTGAGCCTTATGACCGTAGTCATTAATGTTTGGTCGTAGCCTTTTAGTTCACGAATGAAGTAGTTTTGGCGTCTATATCGAGGGTATGCCTTTTTAGGGGTCTTATAAGTTCGATATATAGCCTTAACTTTAAGATCGGGATTATGCCTTTTGTAAGGTCTTATAAATTTTTGCATGCCTTACCTGAGGTCTTACAGTTTTGGTTACTTGGTACAAGTATGGATCATGCCTTGCTTAAGGTCTTACAGTTTTGGTTACTTGGTACAAGTATGGTTTATGCCTTGCTTGAGGTCTTACAGATACTGCTACTTGGTACGAGTATAGTTCATGCCTTACTTGAGGTCTTACAGATATTGTTGTTGCCTTATATAGGTATTACGAGGCCGAGGTTGCCCACACGGGGTCTTATGGCCTCGGGATTTTGATAAGTCAATGAGGTGGCGATTGGCGATAGTCCCCGAGACATTGAGGGCTTCTTGACGCTAGTCCCCGAGTGTTCGGGATTCCAGTCCCCGAGTGTTCGGGACATTTTGGGCCCTGGAGCCATTTTTGTAAACTTGGTATTGCCTCGTTGAGGGCTTATAAGTTCTAAGCTTTTGACCCGGAGGTCATACTGCTTTGAGTTTTGACGCCAGTCCCCGAGTGTTCGGGACATTTTTGGCTCTAGAGCCATTTTTGTAAAAAATAGCAAATTTCTTTGGCACGTGTAATGCTTTGACGGAGGGGAAAGTATTGTTTGATTACTTGGTACAAGTATACATGTTCTTGCTGTCAAGGGCTCGGTTATTCTATATAGGCACGGTTCGTTTGACTGTTTGGCCCGGTACATCATTTTCCTATTGGGACCCTATTTAGCACGTCTCGGCTTCTCCGAGGAGCCGGCCTTCCGGGGGGATGCCCCCCAGTATTCGAGGTTGATTGGAGAGAATCCTTGAATACTTGTTGAGTCTTCCTTAGGTAGCGTATAGATGTTGCCTCATTAAAAACCTTGTCGGTAAAAAACCCTTTTTTGGGATGAAAACCCCGATCGAAGGAAAAGAGTGCAACGCGTGCCTTGGAAACCTAAGGCCTTTGAGCTTTTAGCAGTAATAGTGTTTGAACATCGATACATTCCAATCGCTTGGAAGTTGTTCGCCTTCCATGGTGCCGAGTTTGTAGGACCCTTTGCCAACCACCCTGAGGATGCGGTACGGTCCTTCCCAGTTCTGACCTAGCTTTCCTTCATTAGGATTTCGAGTATTCAAGGTGACTTTCCTTAGGACTAAGTCCCCGGTTCCAAAATGTCGGAGATTTGTTCTCCTATTGTAGTATCTTTCGATCCTCTATTTTTGTGCGACTATTCAGACCAGCGAGGCTTCTCGCTTTTCATCTAATAGTTCGAGAGCAGTAGTCATGGCCTCATTGTTCGAGCTTTCGGTGGCGTGTCAGAATCTGGCAGCAGGTTCTCCGACCTCGACCGGTATCAAAGTCTCGGCGCCATATAACAAGGAGAAAGGCGCTTCCCCCGTGCTTGATTTTGGAGTTGTTCGATATGCCCAGAGTACTTCGGGTAATATTTCTCTCCACCTTCCTTTTGCGCTTTTCAACTTTTTATTTAAGTTTTGAATGATGGTTTTGTTTGTGGACTCGACTTGGCCGTTTGCACACGGGTGGTAGGGCATTGACAGGATCCTTTTTATCTTGTGGTCCTCGAGGAACTGAGTCACTTTGCTTCCAATGAATTGCTTCCCGTTATCACACGCTATTTCAGAAGGAATTCCGAATCGGCACATGATATGGTCCCAGATGAAATTAATGACTTCTTTTTCTCTTATTTTTTTGAAGGCCTGTGCTTCCACCCATTTTGAGAAGTAGTCAGTCATAAATAAAATAAATCTAGCTATACCTGGCGCCGTTGGTAGAGGTCCGACGATGTCCATCCCCCATTTCATGAACGGCCATGTCGACAAAACTGAATGTGGTTGTTCACCAGGTTGGTGAATCATTGGGGCAAATCTCTGGCATTTGTCACATTTGCGGACGAATTATTTGGTGTCCTTCTCCATGCTATCCCAATAGTAGCCTGCCCTGATTATTTTTTTCAAACTAAGGAATCGGCACCGGAGTGATATCCGTAAGTGCCCTCGTGGATCTCTCGGAGCACATAGTCTGTGTCTCCCGGCCCCAGACATACTGCTAGGGGCCATCAAAAGTTCTTCTGTAAAGAGTTCTATTTTCATCGGGCGAGAATCCGGCCGCTTTGGTTCGTAGGGCCCTCGACTCATTTTGGGTCTGCGGGTAGCTTCCCGCTCTCCAAATAATCGATATATTTATTTCTCCAATCCCATGTTAGGCTAGTGGAGTTGATCTCGGCATGGCCTTCCTCGATCACTGATTTGGATAGTTGAACAACAAATCCGGAGAGTGTGTCATCTTCCTCGACAGACGACCCCAAGTTTGCGAGCGCATCGGCTTCGCTGTTTTCCTCTCGAGGTATGTGGACCAGAGTCCATTCATTGAAGTGGTGCAATGCGACTTGAATTTTGTCTAAGTATCTTTGCATCCTGTCTTCCCGAACCTCGAAGCTCCCATTTACCTAATTTACCACCAGGAGGAAATCGTATTTTGCTTCAATGACTTCAGTTCCTAGGCCTTTGGCCAATTCTAGACCTGCAATCATAGCCTCATACTCGGCTTCGTTGTTAGTTAACCTTGTGTATAGATTGTCTAATCATGCCGCCCGTAGGTGGCCTAAGAACTATGCCAAGCCCGGATCCTCTTACATTCGAGGCGCCGTCAGTAAATAAGGTCCATATCCCGGAAGATGTGCCCATTTTTAGCAAAACTTCTTTCTCGATCTCGGGTACGAGGGAGGGAGTGAAATCGGCTAAGAAATCTGCCAAAATTTGAGACTTGATAGCCGTTCGGGGCTGATACTCGATATCATATCCCCCGAGTTTGATGGCCCATTTGGCCAGTCGGCCCGATAAGTCGGGTTTATGCAGTATGCTTCGAAGGGTATACGTTGTTAAAATGCAAATACGATGACATTGGAAGTAAGGTTTCAACTTTCGTGACGCACTTATTAATGCAAGAGCTAGTTTTTCCAGGTGCGGATATCTGGTTTCGGCATCACCCAGGGTCCGACTTACATAATAAACAGGGAATTGTGTACCTTGTTCTTCTCGAACCAGTACACCACTTACCGCTATCTCGGATACGGCCAGGTACAAATACAATGTCTCATCCTCTTTTGGGGTATGGAGCAAAGGCGGGCTTGTCAGGTATCTCTTCAACTCTTCTAAGGCGCGTTGGCATTCCGGAGTCCATTCAAAGTTGTTTTTCCTTTTGAGCAAGGAGAAGATATGGTGACTCCTGTCCGACGACCTTGATATGAACTGGCCCAAGGCTGCTATCCGCCCAGTCAGCCGCTGCACGGCCTTTATGTTATTTACCACCGTAATTTCTTCGATGGCTTTGATTTTGTCGGGGTTGATCTCGATTCCTCTGTTCGATACCATGAAACCTAAGAATATGCCCGATCCTACCCCGAAGGCGCACTTCTCGGGATTGAGCTTCATGTTGTAACTTCTGAGGAAGTCGAATGTTTCCTGCAAATGAGTCAAATGGTCCTCTGCGCACAGGGACTTAACTAGCATGTCGTCAATATAAACTTCCATGGACTTGCCTATTTGATGTTCGAACATCTTGTTAACTAGGCGTTGGTATGTGGCCCCTGCGTTTTTTAGCCCGAAGGACATTACATTATAACAGTACGTACCGTACTTTGTGATGAATGAAGTCTTTTCTCTATCCTCGGGGTTCATCTGAATTTGATTATACCCCGAATAGGCATCGAGAAAAGTGAGGGTTTCATGACTGGTCGTGGCATCGATCAAACGGTCGATGTTGGGCAGTGGGAATGAGTCCTTTGGGCACACCCTATTTAGTCTTTATAATCTACGCACATTCTTAGTTTATTCCCCTTTTTGGGAACTACTACCACATTGGCCAGCCATTCGAGATATTTTACTTCCCTAACAGACCTTATCTTGAGGAGCTTCGTTACCTCCTCTTTGATGAATGCTTGCTTTATCTCGGACTGGGGTTTCCTTTTTTGCTTCACCGGTTTGTACCTGGGATCGACACATAGTCGATGGGTGGTTATCTCCGGTGGGATCCCTGTCATGTCTAAATGGGACCAAGCAAAGTAATCGATGTTATTAAGAAGGAATAAAATGAGTTTTTTCCTGAGCTCAGGGGTTAATCCCGTCCCCAGGTATACCTTCCGATCTGGGAGATGCTCGATCAATACGGCTTGCTCCAGTTCTTCAATAGTCGACTTTGTTGCATCCGATTCTTCGGGGACAATGAAGGTTCTAGGAGCGAGAAAATCCTCTTCATCATCCTCGGGGGTTTGTTGGTTTTCCAACTCTTCCGCGGTGGAGTGTACGGAATCCGGTACCTTTTCATGGACCGCGAATATTTCCTTCACCACATGTTGCTCTCCATACACTGTCTTTATTCCATCCTTTGTTGGAAACTTCATCATCTGATGCAAGGTCGATGGTACCGCCTTCATGTTATGTATCCATGGCGTACCGAGCAAGGCATTGTACCTTGCGCCACCTTTAATGACGTGGAATCTGGTATATTGAACTGCATCGAATATGTTTACCAGGAGGGTGATCTCTCCTTCTGTCGCTTCGCTGGCCATATTGAAGCCGTTGAGGATTCGGGGGTTGGTATGACCTGATCAAGTAATCCGAGTTGTTCTACCACCGTCGATCTAATTACGTTGGTCGAGCTACCTGGGTCCACAAGTACATGTTTAATTTGGATGTTATTTAAGAGAAACGAGATTACCAGCGCATCGTTGTGTGGATGAGACAGAGTCTCGAAGTCTTCTTGGCTGAACGCGAGGACGTCCTCAGATGCACGGGCCCGGGTTTGCCCTTGCGTTGCCGCAAAAACCTTTATCCGCTTGATCACGGGCCCCTGGGGAACGTCGGTCCCCCCGATAATCATATGAACGATGTGCTGAGGTTTTCCCGCTTCGCTTCCCCTGTTTGCCTCTCTTTCTCTCCGGGTGCAGTTTTTCCGATTGTCTTGTTGATTTTCTCGGCGTATACTTCTGTTGGTGTGGGAACTTACGCTAATATGTTGAGTATTACATGAGACCATATCGACGGGAATCGGTTCTGGTGCGACCTCAGGGTTTTGTGGTGGTACACCAACACCTGGAATAGCTACACCATTTTCTCCATGGTCCTCAAGATTGTTGTTTTCATGTGCGTTTACTGAGTTAGACATTTTGACCTGAAATCAAAGATCTTGGACAAGAAAAAGTGTGAAAGATAACTTGCGTTATGTAGTAAACCAGCAAGAAAACAATCACTATTATTTTTAGCCCCACGGTGGGCGACAAACTATTTACCTTGAAAATGATAATAACAATTAGATTTGATTTTGTGGTTCTAAAAATATGTGATCTATTTTTATGCTAGTTGTTAGGCAATAGATGCTAAGTGAAAGATTAGAAATTAAGATGATAGCTTGTAGATAATGTAATAATCAAACTGAATGGTTGGAAATCGGGGCCTCAAGCTGGCGGTACGGGGCCTCGAGGTCGAGTCGGACGCCCGGCTAAGGGTGGAGTATTGATATGCTAAAGCCACGAGACTTGTATGATACGAGAGAAGTGGTGGAAGATGAAGTATACGAGATTTAAGCCATACCAAGAGCAAGAACTTGAACTTTTATTTGGCCATGGTGACTGGTATGTTCAACTAGCTACATACCATCTAACCATGCAAGATCTGCAGGTTGGAAGGTACGATTGGCTTTCCTCTGGCCCTGTGTTTTGATGCATGACTTAGTTGATTGAATGAGCATATACCCTAATAACAGGAAAGAAGATTGAGTTAGGATTAGTTATTAGATGTTATTTCCATCTTATCTTGAATATGATGTAAGGACTGATGACAGAAATCAACCTGAACAGGGGCTAAAATTGCATCTAGACTATTCAGGAACAAATGCATAAATAGAAAATTCATTTTATATGATGGTTTATCTGAAGGTAACATTAATATTGCATGATTAAAGATTGTTTATTTCATATGTCGATTACAGCTTATGTATAATAACATTTCATTCTTTTGCTCTTATTCTTTCTATTTTATTAGGAAATTTCTTCTTCCATAGTTAGTACTGTTTTATGTTTATTTGATGTAGAAGGATATTAGATTTTTATGGATTTAAAATTATAAGTTCTAAGTAACCATAAACGATTTTGTATTACTTTAGTTTGACATAAATTTGAATTTGTGATGATTTTTACTATGAATTTGATTAATGCAATTTGATTTTGATTGAATGTATAATTAATGCAATACGATGGAGGATCTTTATGATCAATAATGAGCAATAAATGATGAACAATTAATAGAACATAATGAATATAATCAATAAATGTAAACAATGAGACCAAGAGAATATGTTTAAGTTAGAGAGCAGAGAATGTTCTTGTAATGAATGTCGTGAGTAATGTTGTATATCTTGTTCCTTACAAAAATGACAAGGGTCCCCTTTGTATATGAGGGGAAAATCCCAATATAACATATGCGCAATTATTACATGAAGTAGCCGGTACAACCACTCAATCAGCCTGGTGCAGGCTGTCACTATTGGTGCAGTGTCACGACCCAAACTCCGCCCCGGTCGTGATGGCGCCTCTCGTGAAGACAAGGCCAGCCAGACCATTCCAGAACACCTCTTTTAAGCAGTTAAACAGTTCATAAGCAGTTTAAATATGATTTCATGATATTAATTAGCGGAAATACAACCCTAATCAGGGTGTCACAAGTCACGAGCATCTATTAGAGTGCAAATCCAACTACAAGGTCAAAAATATACAAAATCGGAATAATGAACAAAAGAGAGAAAAACGGTGTTGCGGACGCTGGCAGTCACCTCGCTAACTCCTATAACTCTGCCTCTGATCAGCCAAAACCGGCTAAAGGGTGGATAAATACCTGCATATGCACACGAGGTGCAGGGAGTAAAGTGAGTACTCCAACTCAGTGAGTAATAAAGGTAAATAACATCTGAGCAGTAAGAAATCACGTATAACAAATCATCATGCTGTATAGAGCAGTGCAAAACCCTTTTGAGAAAAACAGTGAAACGGTGAAATCTTTAGAGAAATATCTTAGCTCAGTTTATACCTCTTTTGAAAATGACTTTTTCAACGATCAAGCAAATGAATGCAAACAAATAGTGTAGATAAGCACAAAAATCCGCCCCTCGGCACAACACTCAGTCATTAGACAATGCCAGGCAATCAGGTAGATATTGCACGAAGTAGCACAGACAACAAATAATGGCAGACAAATGAAATGAAGTAAACACATAGAACAGTACTAGTACCGCGGGCAGCCCGATCCACATACCGTTGCGGCGTGCAGCCCGATTCATTTATCGTCGACAGCGCTCACTGGGGGTGTGCAGACTACGGGAGGGGCCCCTTATGGCCCAACCGCAATATCAAGCCATCTCGTGGCATTAAGTCTAGGCCCTCGGCCTCATCTCAGTATAAGTATAACACTGCTGCGGCGTGCAGCCCGATCCAAAAGTATCCTCACACACAGGCCCTCGGCCTTACTCAGTCAAAAATCACATAAGCCTCTCGGGCAACAGAAAAACATGCTACTCAGCCCAAAAATAGTATAGGAAATATCATTTCAAGTGTTAAAGCAAAATAAACTTGACTAAGTTTTGAAAACAGTGGAAAATACATGACTGAGTTCAAGTATAAAATCAAACAGTGAGGAAATATCAACAACCATCCCCGAAGGGGTTCAAATAATTGGCACGAAGCCCAAATATGGCAATCAGCCCAAATTATGATGATAACAAATAAGTTTCAGTCAAATATGCGGTAAAATCATCAATCGGGACGGACCAAGTCACGATCCCCAACAATAAAAGACCCCACGCTCATCATCCAGCGTGTGTCTCGCCTCAATACAGCACTACGATGTGCAATCCGGGGTTTCAAACCCTCAGGATATCATTTACAATCATTACTCACCTCGAACCGGCGAAATCTCTAGCTCGCGACGCCTTTGCCCTTCAAATCGGCCTCCACGCGCGTCGAATCTATCCAAAATCAGAACGAATACATCACAATATGCTAAGGGAACAAAGCCCAAGCGAAAACAATCGAAAAATATCAAAAATCCCAAAATTAGCAAAACCCGAGCCCCGGGCCCACTTCTCGAAACTCAGAAATTTTCACATCAACGGGTTCCTTATCTCGCCACGAGTCCATACATACCAAAAACTCTCAAATCCGACCTCAAATGGCCCTTAAATTTCCAATTTAAAAATCTCAAAACCCAAGCCCTAGTTCTTCCATTTTTAGTTAAATTCCCATGAATTTCTAGGTAAATTTCACAATATAATCACGTTTTTGGTTCATAGAACTTACCTCCAATCAATCCTCCTTGAATCCCTCTTTAATTTCTCCCAAAGAGCTCTCAAAATACTCAACAATGGTGGAAAAATGACCTAGGCTCGCGGATGAAATATTTTAAAAACCCTTCTGCCCAGCTATAATTTCCTTCTATGCGATCGCGGCCCCAGGCTCGCGATCGCAAAGAGCAAATTCCCAAGGCTTCAAAAACGTGTTGTGCGAACGCGACAGGAGCTCCGCGAACGCGATGCTTTACTTTCCAAACCTACGCGAACGCGGCTCATATGATGCGAACGCGAAGAATAAAATATGCTGGCCCCCAGATCCTCTTATGCGAACGCAGGCTATACCACGCGAACGCGAAGCTTCCGCTTCCAATACTATGCGAACGCGACCCTATGATTGCGATCGCAAAGGCAAAATTTCCTCTGCAATAACTGCTGAAATTCTGCAATTTCTTCCAAGTTCAAAACTCCCCGATAGCCATCCGAAATCACCCCGAGGCCCCCGGGACCTCAACCGAAAGCACCAAAACATCCTAAAACATCATTCAAACTTGTTCCAATCATCAAAACACCTCAAACAACACTAAAACCATCGAATTACATCGAATTCAAGCCTAAGTTCTTCTAAAACTCCCGAAACACGCATTTGATCAAAAACTCAACCAAATCACCTCCGAATGACCTGAAATTTTACACACACATACCAAATCACATAACGAAGCTACAGCAACTCTCGGAATTCCACCTCGGATCAAAATCTCACCTATCAACCGGAAATCGCCAAATACTAACTTCGCCAATTCAAGCCTAATTCTACACCGGACCTCCAAAACCAATTCCGATCGCACTCCTAAGTCACAAATCACCTAACGAAGCTAACCAAACCATAAAAACTCTGATCCGAGCTCATATGCAAATAAGTCAACTCTTGGTCAAACCTTTCAAATTCATAGCTTCCAATTGAGACTGTTCTTTCAAGTTCATACCAATTTCCGTGAAAACCAAACCAACGATCTACATCAGTCACAACACATTACACAGGGCAAGTCATGCCCGAGAACTGGCGATCAAAGTGCAAAAGCTCAAAACGACCGGTCGGGTCGTTACATCCTCCCCCACTTAAACACACGTTCGTCATCGAACGTACCCAGAGTTGTTCTAAAAGCCAACCAATAGCTGAAATAACTTTACCATGCATATACCCGGGGGTGATCCCACGTCATCCTATCTCACATAGGTCCGATAACACAACATAGCTGAAATTTCACAATCCATCCTAGTCCGTAAACCATAGAACCACACTTCCACTTCTGAAACCATCATTACGATCAAAACCTCATACCTATACTCTGAATAGTCCCGAACCAGCTGTAATAGCCCATGCCTGCAACCTCAGGTGCAATTATATGATATACCTCATAACTCAACACACGCAGCGATAACTTCCATTCACAGCAGCTGCCCACAACAACCAAATACCGATAGAAAACCTCTTATTAGCTAAAGTCTCATTCCAACACTTTCATGTACTGCCAACGATAAATGAAACACGCAATAAACCATAACCATTTCTCAGATCAACCATTCATGAGACCATTTCTCCTCTGGCAATTACCCTAGCAAATTATTGAACCGAACCTCGATATTTACCCATCAAACATGCTGAAATCGAATCTGTTTGTATTCATTAATGGCCCCAACGACCTTTTCTGACCAAACACACCACCCTGGTGACATGACACATCAATATGGGCCTAAGCCACAACTTGCGTAACTACGCGCAGCAATAAGCAACAGTCCAAACATACTCAAATCATGAAAATGACTCAATTGAGAGAGTTGTACCTCAAGCTCACCAGTAACACCACAACACAAGGCTAGGAATCCGTCTCACATCATAGAATAGAACATATGAATCTATCCTGCAAGATCATATCTCCACATAGCTTCGCGGCAATGCACGATCCTATCTAAACACCGCTCCACCTGAAACACCTCAAGTCACTATGCTCGAAGGCGACAACCACGCACCATTTGACGTCTGGAACCAAAGCACATCATTATACCCACGGTGAGACAAATAACATATACCACGCAACCCGATAGGTCATAACCGATACTCCATTCACCGAGCAACACCCAATTACTCTTCCCGCTCGACTTCCGCTATGAATTCCCAATAGAACCGCACCACATGTGCCCATAACCAACAATTCATAACACAACACAGGAAAGCAACCCATAGATCTCCCCAGATCACTAACAAGCTCAATAACGATCGAATCAACCTATCCCTCAACAATACAATTCGGGGCCAACCAAGCTAACTCAAGCTAGAACACGCATCCACATTGGCCTGCCAACGAACTCATTATCAAGGAAGCCTGAAGCTGCTCCTTCCACTACTACAACTCCTACCGGAGCCATACGATACGGTGCCCGGCACCAAATCAATACCTAAATCCACAACCTCGCCCGGCGACATGCCCGGCCACAAGAAACGCATCCGAAAAGTCCCTCAACACCGGAACTGAATCAATGGTAGAAACCTCTGCACTGACATCCATCACGAAGGCCCAATTAAGAAAAGCAATCCTTCCCAACCATCCGCTGGGTCTTTGGAATATAAACCACTCTGCTAGAACATAATCCGACGCACCTCGCCACTCGACCCGTGACGTTTCCGGCATAGCCCATAGCAATAGTCCAGAATAACCCAGCACTGAGACAACCAGTCTACACCCCAATATCATATCCAAAATCTAACATACCAAGCAAAGCCTGTATATGAGAACTTTCGTCTCCACATCCACACGGCACATGACTCACCATGTCAGATCCCAATTTCGCATCCGAACACATGCACACCTTCAATACCCAATCATTCCACGATAGATACTCTACAATTTCCCTGCCACCAAGCAAACCCGAATACCACCAGTTGATCCAACAAGAAAATGCCGCAATACCACCGAAGTATCATCAGTTTAATCACATTACCCTTTTTTCTGAGACATATACTCTCGTCAAATCACTTCCAATTAGCAATACCATTTCCTTCATTATCTGAGGCTACCCGTTGCCTAAGAGTTTTATGAACCTCCTTTCAGAACTGAACTGTAACCTAGCACATGCCAGTCTCGGTCCTCCACAACATACCGCATATACCACACCATCCACGGATAACATGAAAACTTTTATCTCCCTTCCGAGCCACAGACATCTACGCACTCAACTAGTCAAGAACTTCCATTGATCCCATCTAGAAAAAAATCATTACACATCCCATGCCTTTCATATTCGTAGAAAATGCACCTCTCCAACCACGGTAGGAATCAACGAGAACTCTCCCAATTCAGTTTGCACAAATTAAACTGCCAGGACTGAATCCTTCTAACTAGATCAAGCTAAGCAAGCCATCAAAACCCAAGAGCATTGCTGCAAAATACCTGTAAGAACCCATTACCTCGAACACATACAAAGAATTAATCATATCCTTACCATACCGATTCGGTCTACTATCAAGCTACTCCATCTATCTAAATTTTCTTCCGATTCATCATCAACTTGATATTCCCTCTTGTTGTAGCACCACAATGCCTCAGCCCAGGCTTACAACACGAGATCCCAGCATAAAACCACAGTGACTAAGACCCATAGGCCGCTGAATACTCTCTCAAATATTCATAGAAACACCACATTCCAGAATACTTTACTCTGAAGAACCTCCTACGAATCTAAGTCTGTTACCTTTACTTTACTGATACTGATACATGGAATCCCATAATTCACATAGAAATACCGCAAGTCTTGACCTCTTCCAATGAAAACAACAGTTTCTAACCACATATGCAACTTTAGAGCACTCAATTGATGTATACAGACTCTTGAACACATTAGAACTATTCTCGCAAGTCGTTCACTCTTATTCAAGATGCAATTTACCTGATCAAATGAACAGAACCACCCGTACCTCATTAGCATTCTGAGGCCGCAAGATGTAGCCTCATCTCGACACAACCAAGCAACCTCCTGCTCTATGCACCGAGCATCATTTACCAACGACAACTCAAGACCTCCCATGAATTCACTTTCCCCAAGAAGCATAATGTAACCTTTGTCAAAATCTTCCTTTCCTCGAGCCATTCTCGGTCTCAATTTTAGCAAGTCATAGCTAATTCACTCGCACGCCTCAAACTGGAACCAACATAGCACCTAACCGTGCAATCCACTGCTCACAGCAGGCTCCCCCACTTGGCTCGAAGCCATAGGTCCAGATACACTCAATAACTCATAACACTTTTACTCTATTGATGCCACAATACCACAGTGAGATTAAACTCAAATCATTTGTAAGCTTGTGAAATCACAGATCCTCTAGTACTGTAAATCTTCTGCAAATCTCGCATTCATCCCCGCAACAGTGAAGCCCACTCTCTTAAGCGACCCGAAATTTCAAATTTCAACACGTACTTTTCAATTATGCATGAGATCTTCTAACATACACATAGGGATCACACCACTTCAGAACACTTCGCAAGAGATAACCCACCTGCTTTGCCTCAATATAACATTTCTGTATACCTTCCACCGTCATAAACTGTCCGTAGTCACTTAGCCTTCCCGCAACATGGATTTTACTTCACTCACAACCGGAAAACATGAAAAGATCCTTCACATGCCCATAACTCGGGGCTATTCCTCGAATCACGATGGAAATCAAACACTCAATAGTTCTTCTATCATCCAGCAGACCTTCATCGTCACTTCCAAGTCACATAAATACATCTCGCAGTACTAACATACTTATCACGTGGCAATCCAGCCGTCACTAAATAGGGACAATACCGAACGTATAAGTTCAAAAACACTTGTTCACACAATCAGCACCTCGGTGCTCAAACAATAGGCAAAGATCCGGCCTCAAGTCCTCCAAACTGGCCCAACATAAACTCACAGAGATTACATCTCGCACCTCGATCGGGGAATCACAAGCCATCAGGGCATATCTTATACTGAGCGCTCATGCGCGCATACGAACGCGTGGAAGGAATTCCAAGAGTTTCTTTTTAAGCTGAAGCAAGGACGCACGATAAGAATTCAAGAATATGAAGTTTTTCCTAAAGGTTCTGCAGCCTCTCGAGGATAAATACAGACGTCTCCGTACCGATCCGCGAGACTCTACTAAACCTGCTCATGACTCGTGAGACCTATGTAACCTAGGCTCTGATACCAACTTGTCACGATTCGAACTCCGCCCCGGTCGAGATGGCGCCTCTCGTGAAGACAAGGCCAGCCAAACCATTCCAGAACACCTCTTTTAAGCAGTTAAACAGTTCATAAGCAGTTTAAATATGATTTCATGATATTAATTAGCAGAAATACAACCCAACACAACCCTAATCGGGGTGTCACAAGTCACGAGCATCTATTAGAGTGCGAATCCAACTACAAGGTCAAAAATATACAAAACCGAAATAATGAACAAAAGAGAGAAAAACGGTGTTGTGGACGCTGGCAGTCACCTCGCTAACTCCTATAACTCTGCCTCTGATCAGCCAAAACCCGCTAACGGGTGGATAAATACCTGCATCTGCACGCGAGGTGCAGGGAGTAAAGTGAGTACTCCAACTCAGTGAGTAATAAAGGTAAATAACATCTGAGCAGTAAAAAATTACGTATAACAAATCATCATGCTGTATAGAGCAGTACAAAACCCTTTTGAGAAAAACAGTGAAACGGTGAAATCTTTAAAGAAATATCTTAGCTCAGTTTATACCTCTTTTGAAAATGACTTTTTCAGCGATCACGCAAATGAATGCAAACAAATAGTGCAGATAAGCACAGAAATCCCCCCCTCGGCACAACACACAGTCATTAGACAATGCCAGGCAATCAGGTAGATATTGCACGAAGTAGCACAGACAACAGATAATGGCAGACAAATGAAATAAAGTAAACACATAGAACAGCACTAGTACCGCTGCGGCATGCAGCCCGATTCATTTATCGTCGACGGTGCTCACTGGGGGTGTGCAGGCTCCGGGATGGGCCCCATACGGCCCAAGCGCAATATCAAGCCATCTCGTGGCATCAAGTCTAGGCCCTCGGCCTCATCTCAGTATCAGTAAAACACTGCAGCGGCGTGCAGCCCGATCCAAAAGTATCCTCACACACAGGCCCTCGGCCTTACTCAGTCAAAAATCACATAAGCCCCTCGGGCAACAGAAAAACATGTTACTCAGCCCAAAAATAGTATAGGAAATATTATTTCAAGTGTTAAAGCAAAATAAACTTGGCTGAGTTTTGAAAACAGTGGAAAATACATGACTGAGTTCAAGTATAAAATCAAACAGTGAGGAAATATCAACAACCATCCCCGAAGGGGTTCAAATAATTGGCACGAAGCCAGAATATGGCAATCAGCCCAAATTATGATGATAGCAAATAAGTTTCAGTCAAATATGCGGTAAAATCATCAATCGGGACGGACCAAGTCACGATCCCCAACAGTAATAGGCCCCACGCTCATCATCCAGCATGTGTCCCGCCTCAATACAGCACTACGATGTGCAATCCAGGGTTTCAAACCCTCAGGATATCTTTTACAATAACTACTCACCTCGAACAAGCGAAATCTCTAGCTCGCGACGCCTTTGCCCTACAAATCGGCCTCCACGCGCGTCGAATCTATCCAAAATCAGAACGAATACATCACAATATGCTAAGGGAACAAAGCCCAAGCGAAAACAATCGAAAAATATCAAAAATCCCAAAATTAGCAAAACCCAAGCCCCGGGCCCATTTCTCGAAAATCAGAAAATTTCACATCAACGGACTCCTTATCTCGCCACGAGTCCATACATACCAAAAACTCTCAAATCCGACCTCAAATGGCCCTTAAATTTCCAATTTAAAAATCTCAAAACCCAAGCCCTAGTTCTTCCATTTTTAGTTAAATTCCCATGAATTTCTAGGTAAATTTCACAATATAATCACGTTTTTGGTTCATAGAACTTACCTCCAATTAATCCTCCTTGAATCCCTCTTCAATTTCTCCCAAAGAGCTCTCAAAATACTCAACAATGGTGGAAAAATGACCTAGGCTCGCGGATGAAATATTTTAAAAACCCTTCTGCCCAGCTATAATTTCCTTCTATGCGATCGCGGCCCCAGGCTCGCGATCGCAAAGAGCAAATTCCCAAGGCTTCAAAAACGTGTTGTGCGAACGCGACAGGAGCTCCGCGAACGCGATGCTTTACTTTCCAAACCTACGCGAACGCGGCTCATATGATGCGAACGCGAAGAATAAAATATGCTGGCCCCCAGATCCTCTTATGCGAACGCAGGCTATACCACGCGAACGCGAAGCTTCCGCTTCCAATACTATGCGAACGCGACCCTATGATTGCGATCGCAAAGGCAAAATTTCCTCTGCAATAACTGCTGAAATTCTGCAATTTCTTCCAAGTTCAAAACTCCCCGATAGCCATCCGAAATCACCCCGAGGCCCCCGGGACCTCAACCGAAAGCACCAAAACATCTTAAAACATCATTCAAACTTGTTCCAATCATCAAAACACCTCAAACAACACTAAAACCATCGAATTACATCGAATTCAAACCTAAGTTCTTCTAAAACTCCCGAAACACGCATTTGATCAAAAACCCAACCAAATCACCTCCGAATGACCTGAAATTTTACACACACATCCCAAATCACATAACGAAACTACAGCAACTCTCGGAATTCCATTCCGAACCTCGAATCAAAATCTCACCTATCAACCGGAAATCGCCAAATACTAACTTCGCCAATTCAAGCCTAATTCTACACCGGACCTCCAAAATCAATTCTGATCGCACTCCTAAGTCACAAATCACCTAACGAAGCTAACCAAACCATAAAAACTCCGATCCGAGCTCATATGCAAATAAGTCAACTCTTGGTCAAACCTTTCAAATTCATAGCTTCCAATTGAGACTGTTCTTTCAAGTTCATACCAATTTCCGTGAAAACCAAACCAATGATCTACATCAGTCACAACACATTGCACAGGGCAAGTCATGCCTGAGAACTGGCGATCAAAGTGCAAAAGCTCAAAACGACCGTTCGGGTCGTTACAGTGCAGGCGTTGTCAAAAAAACACTGCTCCTAGGGAACTTCCCGCTTACTTGTGATAAATACTGATTCATTCTACCCTGACACCGGGCACGAAGAACCCTCAAAGGCTTCGAACCCCAAGCTATTCTCCGGGCCCTTCGAGGTAAAATTACGGAATGCCTCGCCGATCGTAAAATTGGTCTTTTCAATTTTAGTCGTATACATGTTCGTTTCTTGATTTTGAGTTACGGATGATGGTCTTGCTTTAAAATCCTAAGGAAATGCTTGGAGAGATATGGAAGCTCTGATTGTACGTGAATTTGCTGGAAATGAGGAAAAAGAAGACTAAGTCTTCTACTTATAGTAAGGTTGAAAAGTCAACCACATGTGTGCTTCACCAGCTCTTCTTCTGACGTTCATATCTCTTTATCTGGACGCCATGTGAATGAGCGGTAATGAGAGTTGGAAATAAATTCCAAGAGAATCAATTCGGTATATAATATGTCCCCAAAAGACCTCATATAGCACACCAAATTAATTTCTCAAAAAGCTTTGTTACAAGGCAGATCCTTAGTCACTTTTTCTGCAACTTAAATCCAATTCTTCCCAAACTTTATACTCTATATCCAAACATCATATATGGTCATTCTATGACTTTAAAATCATCCAAGCCATGCTTATTAATTCATTTACACAATATACGACATCACAGAAGTACGGAGTGTAACAACTTATGTGCTCTCATACCTCCTAAACTTCACACCATAGGATGTCACTTGGGGAATCCTACTTCTTGAGTGGTTTTTAAACATCAAGCATTGAGTTTTTCTGTGTTTCTTTCCTGAGTACTAATTTAACCTATTTGTATAAATGTTCGTTTGCATTCTGGGTATCTTGTTAGATGAATGGGTTTGTTTGATGGTTTGGGTTTGGCCTATTGGGCCTGGTGTGGGCACTGAATTCAAATGTGTTCTGTTTGCCCGGGCTTATGCACCTAGAGCTTGAGCCTATTGGTTTGCATGAAGTTTAAAGATGTTGAATGCCCGGATGTGTTATTGGGTTATTTGGGAGATCACTGGGTGGTTATGCTAGACCGGTCTATAATCAAGGTTTATCAAGTTTTAGACCACCTCCAATTCCAGCTAACAATTTTATGCTGAAGCAAGGTTTGCTTCAAACCATTCAGAACTATCGTGTCTTCAGAGGAAAGATGAATGAAGATCCAAACACAGATCTGATGGACTTCGAGGAGATTATGAACACCTTTCAATACAATGGGGTGTCACAAGATGCAGTGTACTTAAAGGCATTCCCCTTTTCACTCAAAGATGATGTAAAGCAGTGGATTCAAAGCTTGCCCATGGGATCGATTAGAACATGTGATGAGATGACCATAAAATTCTTTGATAAATATTTCTCCTCAGCTATGACGGGCAAGTTTAGAAGAGAAATCCATAACTTTTTCCGAAAAGAGACAGAAATCATTTTTGAAGCATGTGAGATGTTTAAGGAGATAGTTCGAAAGTGTCAACATAGCGAAATTGAACTCTGGATGCAACTCTAGGATTTTTGGGATAGATTGACACTGGCCTCGCGTAGAACATTGAGCAATGCAGCCGGAGGCCCATTGATGAAGAACACTCCAGAGGAGATAGTTACAATTCTCGATGAGTTGTCAGAAGATGCAAATGAGTGGCCCTCTAAGAGTGTTGAAAAAAGAAGATCAACTGGTGTTGAGTGTCAAGCCTCAACTGAGAAAGTGAATGCTGTGGGAAGTTCTAATTTTAATGCAATGGGTCAGAAGCACCCCGGTTTTTCATGGAGTTCCCCTGGGGTACTGCAAATGCATAGCAACAAAACAACCCTAGATTTCAAGGACAAGGAGATCCTGGTATTATGAATCAGCCGAGGTAGCAGTTTCAGCCTCAACAGCCCAATCAGACTAGTCTAGAAGATTTAATGAAGGCTTTCACTGTGAAATCTGATGAGAGATTTGATGTACAAGGGGCAGAAATTCGAAATTTAGAGAATCAAGTGGGACAGATTGCAATGATATTATCTGAGAGGGTTCCAGGAACTCTCCCGGCTAATACTGAAAGAAATCCCAAAGAAATAGTGAATGTTGTAACCTTTAGAAGCAGGCAAGTGTTGAAAGATCCCACCCCGATCCAAAAAGATGTGATACTTGAAAAAGAAAGTGGGGAGCAGCTGAAGAGTAATGAGGATAAGAAGAAGAAGAAGAAGAAAGGCCAGATGAAAGCTGAGAAAAAGAAGAAGGAAGAAACTTTGAGAAGGGAGGAACCTGAGGAGAGCCAGCATATGCTAGCTTTACCTTTCCCCCAAAATCTAGATAGATAAAAGCTGGACAAGCAGTTTGAGAGATTTCTACATGTGCTAAAATAGGTTCAGGTAAACTTACCATTCACAAAAGTGCACTCACAAATGTCGTCTTATGATAAATTCTTGAAGGATATCGTGACAAAGAAGAGGAAAATAGAGGAGACCACAGTGGTCAAGCTCACAAAGCATTGCAGCGCGATATTGCAAAATAAACTCCCACAAAAGTGTGGAGATCCGTGGAGTTTTACTATACCTTGCTCTTTAGGAACCATTAATTTTGATAAATCCATATGTGATTATGGTGCCTCAATTAATTTAATGCCTCTATCTATTTACAAGAAGCTGGAGAAGGATATTGGAGAGATAAGGTCTACACCCATATTTTTGCAGCTGGCAGACCAAATGACCCTAATACCCGACGGGATAGTGTAAGATGTCTTAGTTCGGATGAATAAGTTCGTATTTCCTGTGGAGTTTATAGTGGTAAGATGGAGTAAAACAAGGAGGACCCCCTCATCCTAGGAAGACCATTCTTAGCGACGGGCAGAGCTATATTAGATATACAAGAGAGAAAAGTCATGCTCGGAGTGGGTGAGGAGACTATGACTTTTATGATGGATGTAGAAAAGGGGGCACAAAAGGAAAAAGCGGTTGCAAGTGTTGAGTGGAAAGTGAAGGGCTCGAAAAATAAGGTTGCAGGTGAGTAAGAAAGAAAAGTGTGGGGTGTACCCCAAGAAAGCTGAGAAGAAGATGTTTGCATGGATGTGTGCATTTGTTCGGGCACGAGGAATGGAGCCCGACTTCGACTTAGATCCTGACTAGATGTTCAGGGAAGTTTCGTTTATCTTATTCTTTTTAATAGTGTTTCATGGGGACTGACACAATTTAAAGTGTGGGGTGGGGGATATTTGTATGTTGTATGTATATGTGTTTCTTTTTTGTTAGTTTTAGGAGTTAGAAAAATTGAAAAAAAAACATAAAAAATTTAAAAAATTCAATTTTTCCCGACGAAGGATATCATCGACAGGTTTCTTGAGGGATTTAAGTCGAAGGGAAAAGACAAAAAGATTTTTTTGTTAGGTAGTGTAATAATTTCTCCTTGGTTTTTCTTTGTGCGATGATTCTTTTCCAAGGGTTTTGTTTTAACTGGGTGTAGTTAGTTTTTATTTTTGGTAGGAGTAGGATATCTTGTGCTATAATTTGAATTGAAAGCATTGTCTCTTGACTTTATGATGCCTTGAGAATAGTGTGTGCTTTAGTTGTGACACTTAGGCTCACTTTTTGACTCGTGTATAAGTACCTTAAATTGTATGATCTTAACTTTGCACTGCTTTGACTATAGTGTCTTGGTGAGTCAGATCCTAAGTGAGTTATGTGTCATGTGTATGTGAGCTTTTGTGTTAGTCTGTGCATTTCATTTGATGTATAGAACTTGCCCCGTGTGTTTGCAAAGCGAAATAGTAGTTTTATTCAGTCTTGGAAGTGATATAGGCGTTTCTTTGGAGAGCCAATGCTATGTGTACCCACCTAATTGTTATATATCTTAGTTAACCCCGTGAGCCTATAATCATGTTTCTTTGGAAACCACATTACCAGTCGTACCCATTTGTTTAAATTGACCATCTATTGGAATCTTGTACCTCTCATGAGAACTTCAAATTGTTATGAACTTGGTAAAAGTTAAAGTGATGGGTGTTGGTATGGCTTTTGAGTGGAACTATTGAAATAAGGAGAAATGTGCACTGTTTTAAAAAAAGTAAGAGCCACTTGAATTGAATAAGAAAAAAGAAAAATAGTTGTATTGTTGTGCAAATATTCCTTGATAGTGATAAATCTTGATGTAATTGTGCTTAAAGAAGTATGGAGTTGATGTATATTGATGTGAAGGTGGAGTTATGGTTTGACATAAGTATGGGGTTTTGAACGGTAAATTTTTCACGACCCAAAATCCACTAGTCGTGATGGCACCTAACCCAACCCGCTAAGTAAGCCAACTAATAACTATCCAAATTCAATATTGCTAATAAGTCAATTAAACAAACTAAATTATCTTGATCTATTACATTTCCCAAGGACTGGTAGTACAAATCATGAGCTTCTAAGAATAGAGTTTACAAAGCCAATATGAAAAAAATACATCTTCTGTTTGGAAAGTACATAAACAGAGTTTTATAAAGCTAAGGCTACCATGAACAAGAGGCAGCTACATCAGGGACGCAGGTACACCTTCAAATCCAGCAACCATCGAACGCAGCAACATCGGCATCCGGGATCTGCACGCAATGTGCAGGAAGTGCAGTATGAGTACAACCGACCCCATATACTCAAAAAGTAACAAACCTAACCTCAGGTTGAAAGCAGTGACGAGCTGGAACATAGGTCCGGTCCAACACCAATATCCAATAACCGTTCATAACAATGTACATCATATAAACAAGGAAGTAACTCAGAGATAAAGTGTTCAACTGTTTCACAGTTTTCCCAAAATAGTTCCGCCTTTCAAGAGTATCAGGGAAAACTCAAGTTCTTTACCGAAAACGTCGTGAAATATGAGATAGTTTTAAAAAACTGTATTTTCTTTTCCAAAACTCCTTTTCACAATAAATAAGAAGTTTCATTTCCAAATAGCAAGTGGAGATATCTCTTTATGACCTCATATTAATCTGTGTAAAATGTCATGAATGACGGGATACCGTACAGCATGAGGAAAATGCGTCTCTATGCATGTATGTCATATATGCATGCCAATGTCACGTATCTCAGAGATGAATCATGTACGCACACTCTCAGAGTACTCAACCTCACTGTATCACACGTTCCACTCATCATAATCAACCACTCGGTACTATATATGGCCCATACGGTCCAGGAAAGATCCATCCCGGAATATATACATCACTGACTGTAAGTCACCCAGTACCGAGGAAATAGGCCAATCCAGCCTCATGGAGAAGATCCATCTCCATACCAAGGGAAGATCCATCCCTGAACATAATCAAGTACTTCGGACAAATCCATGTCCACGGAAATCCATCCCTCAATAATATCATCCGCACCCACTGTGGGTGTGCAGACTCCGGAGGGGCTCCTACGGCCTAAGCGCTATAACAAGCCAATCATGGCATAAATCAATCAAGCCCTCGGCCTTACTCAATAATCAATAAAACATGATGTGGCGTGCAGCCTGATCCCATAATTGTCACTCATAATCAGGCTCTCGGCCTCACTCAGTCATCCATCTCTCCAGTCTCACCCACGGGCTCACAATGTCATGAAAATTGACCCGGAACAATGATATGATGTATCAATAAGTAACAAGTGAGACTGAGATATGATATGAATGCATGGATGTGACTGAGTATGAAATATCAGTGAATTCAATGAGATGACAGCAAGAAACGACCACTATGGGTCCCAACAATATAAGCACAAGGCCTAAACATGATATCTAGCATGATGTACAACTCATTTATTTTATCACAAGGTGAAAACACAGATATCCATAAAATAGGGCCACTATTCAGTGCCCTGGAAACAACAGAGTCACAATTCATAAGGTGCACGCACACATGCCCGTCACCTACCATGTGCGTCACCTCAACATCAATCACATAGCACGTAGTTTGGGGTTTTATACCCTCAGCACTAAGTTTAGAAGAGTTACTTATTTTAAACAAGCCGATTCCAACGCCGAGCAAGCCAAACGATGCTCCAAGAATGCCATCACGCGCGTAGCGACCTCCGAACGGCTCAAAACTAGCCAAAAGCAACTCAAATACATCAGATAAAGCTCAAGGAAACAATTACAAATGATAAAGATCGAATCCCAAGTCAAATCCCAAATCCGGCCAAAAATCACACCCGGGCCCATGCCTCGAAACACAACAAAACCGACAAAATCTGACAACCGATTCAATTACGAGTCCAAATATACTAGTTTCACTCAAATCCGACTCCAAATCGGTGTTCATAACTCAAAAATTCATATTATGAAACTTTAGGAAAAAACCCCCAATTTTCTCTTTCAATTCACCAACCAAAAGCTAAAATCGAAGATAGATTCATGAAATATAACCAAGACTGAGTAGAGAACACTTACCCCAATCCTTGTGATGAAATTTGCTCCAAAAATCGCCTCAATCCGAGTCCCACATCTCAAAATATGAAGAAAGAACAAAACCCTCGATTTTATAACTCTGCCCAGCACTTTCGCACCTGCGAACACTTTAGTCGCATCTGCGCACTCCCAGGTGCGCACCCAAATATCGCTTCTGCGCTGCCAATCGCATCTGCGCTCAACCTACAGCATCTGTGCCTTCGCAGATGTGAAGCAAATCTCCGCTCTGCTCCCAGCAATATTTCCGCTCCTGCAACCCCTTGGTCGCTTCTGCGGCCATCGCAAATACGCAAACTAGCCGCAGGTGCGGTCACACCAGAACCACCAACCACCAGCCTTGGCCAAAATCTCCAAAATACTCTGAACCTCGCCCGAAACTCACCCGAGCCCTTAGGGACCTCGTCTGAACATTCCAACAAGTCACATAACATAACATGAACCTACTCGAGGCCTTAAAACACACATAACAACATCGAAACGACGGATCACACCTCAGTTCGAATTCAATGAACTTGAAACTTCAAACTTCCACAACCGATGCCGAAACCTATCAAATCACGTCCGATTGACCTCAAATTTTGCACACAAGTCACATTTGACACTACGGACTTGCTTTAACTTCCGGAATCGGAATCCGACCCCGATATCGAAAAGTCCACTCCCGGTCAAACATCCCAAAATTCCAACTTTTGCCATTTCAAGCCAAATTGCACTGCGGATCTCCAAATCACCATCCGGACGCGCTCCTAAGTCCAAAATCACCCAGCAGAGCTAACATAACCATCAGAAATCCAATCCGAGCTCAAATACTAAAAAGTTAAACTTGGTCAAACCTTTCAAATTAAAGCTTCAAGCTGAGAATCATCCTTTTAAATCAATTCCGAATAACCTGAAAACCAAAACCGACGATTCACATAAATCATAATACATCATATGGAGCTACTCATGCCCTCAAACAACCAAGCGAAATGCAAATGCTCAAAATGATCGGTCGTGTCGTTACATCCTCCCCCACTTAAACATACGTTCGTCCTCGAACGTGCCAAGAGTTGTTCCAAAAGCCATCAAATCACCGTGTAACCTCACTATGCACATACCCAGGGGTGATCTCACGTCACCCTATCCCATATAGGTCTGATAACACAACACGACTGAAATTTCTCAATCCAACCTAGCACATAAGTCTTAGAACCCAATTTCTAACATCCAAAATTTTTTATAAGATCTGAATCTCGCATCTACACACTGTACAAGTCCGAACAAGCTGTATCAAACCTTATACGTAACCCAAGATGTAATCACATGATATACCACATAACTCAAACACTCATAGCGATAACTTCTAATCACAGTAGCTGCTCAAAACAACCCAATACCGGTAATAAACCTCTTTTCAAATAGAGCCTCATTCTAACACCTTCGCATACTGCCAACGAAGAAAGAAACACGTGGAAACTCATAACCATTCGTCAGATCAACAAGTTGTGGAACTCTCTCTCCTTCGATAGGAGCTATAGCAAATTTCTAAGCCGATCAACATCAGTATCCTTCCAAATATATCGCGATCAGATCCAATAGCACCCATTCTAAGCCCAATGACCTCATCACATCCAACACGACCACTCTAGTGACATGATACATCAACACAATCCAAAGCCATAACATGTGCAATTCGTGCACCCAATACCAACATCCCAAATGTACTCAATCATGGAAAATGACATCAGACAAGAGAACCGTCCCGCAAACTCAATGGGTATCACCACGACGCAATGCTAAGAACCCATCACACACCGCAGAACCAAAACTCACGAATCTATCACAAAGGGTCATACCTCTACATAACCCTGCTACAATGTGTGATCCCATTCAAACGCTGGTCTGTATTATATACCTCGAGCCACCCTGCTCAAAATCCATAACCATTCAAAATTTGACATCAAGAACCCAAAGTGCATTACCACAACCACGGAGAGAAAATAACAAAATGCCACCATTCGAAAAGAACATAGCCAACGCGCAATCAATCACGCAATACCCGAATACTCATCTTGCTCAAATTCCCGCTATAATCCCAAATAGAACTGCACCATGTGTGCGTATAACCGACGCTTCACAAGTCCTCGTAACATAGAAGGGTAACTCACAGATCATTTCAGAACACGAAGAAGCTCAAACAACTGAATGACACCTCCCTCAACAATAGCAGTTCGGAGTCAACCAATGGACCCCCAAATCAACTCTAGTCATCCACAAATAGATAAATAACCCTCCGAAAGTCCACAATGATTGAATCACAACACATACTATCCTCTGCCCAACCTTGGATACATGTTCACAGTCCACAACCACAAAATAATCTACTCATGAGAACTCCCAGTCTCCAAATCCATAGAACACACAATCACCATATCTGATCTCAACTCCACTGCTGAATGTCCACACTTATCCAATTACACGGTCATCCCACGAGAAATACTTCTATAGTTCTTCTATGCCACAAAGCAAAATTCGAACATCAGCAGTCGATCAAACAAGAGAATGCCGTAATACCAATGAAGTGTTCATAACCAAAACACATTCCCCCTTCTGAAATGCATGCTCTCATCATGCCATACCAAATAGTAATGTCATTTACCTAGTCATCTAAAACCGTCTATGCTGCCTAAGAAATTACGTCCTTCCCTTCAAAATTGAATCTTGACCTTGCACTTGCCAATTTCAATCCTACAGAACACACCGCATACCATGCCATTATATGAAAGATACGAGAACTTCATAATCCACTCCGAGTCATGAGCAACTACATACTCAATTAGCCAAGAACTTTCCATTTGATCCCATCCAGGAGAAAATCATAATACACAACTTGTCCCACACACCAGTAGGAAATGTACATCTCAAACTGTGGTAGAAACCATCAATAACTCTCCGAAACCCATTTGCACTTAACCAAACCATCAAGACTGAATCCTTCTAACTCAACCAAGTTACGCAAGCCATGAAAACCCGAGGGTATCGCCAATAAACACCTATAGAAACTCACTACATCATAAGAACCAAAATAGCCAATCACATCCGTTACCATGCTGATCCAACCCATTACTAAACCGTCCTATTTATCCGAGTTCCTTCTCCTTCAAATTGATATTTCTCCTCGCCATAATGCCACAATCCTCAACCCAGACTTACCATACGAGACCCTAACATAAAACCACATCGCCCTAAGGCTCATAAGCCGCTGAATGCTCTCTTAAGTACCCCAAAAGTACCACAACCGAGATACCCACTCTGAAGAGACCTTCTGTGAATTTCAAGTTGTTCATCTTACCTTCCTGATACTGAAACGTAGAATCCACAGCGATGTAGAAATACTGCGAGCCTCGACACCATCCAATGTAACTCTCAGCTTCTAGCCACATACAAATCCGCAAAAATTCTCAATTTCCACACATAAATCTTGAATTCATTAGAACCATTCTCGAGAGTTATCCACTCTGCTCAAATCTCAATTAGACTGATCAAACGGGCTGATCAACCTGTGCCCCATTAGCACTCTAACACCCAAGGAAGTAATCCCACCTTAATGCAACCAAATAAATTTCTGCTCCACGCATATTACATCCTTCACCAATAACAACTCAAATTATTCCATGATTCTCATATACTCATAAAGCCTAATACAACTCGTATCCAGAAATCCCCTTACTCGAGTCATCCTTGATCTCAACCTCTGCAAGTCATACTGATTCAACAGTATACCTCAAACTGAAACTAATACGACACATAGCCGTGCAATCAACTTATCAATAACATACTCCCCCACTTGGCTCAAAGTCATAGATCAAAGCACACAAAAACTCACAATGCCCATACTCTTTTACTGCCATAATACCATAGTGAGATTCAACTAAATCCTTCATAAGCTCATGCAACACACACCATCTAGTATTTCAAATCATTTGCAAATCTCGCTTTCACCCTTGTCACAGTCAAGCCCACTCTCATAAGTGATCTAAACTCCAATTGCAACACATGTAACTCACTGGTAAAAGAGAACTCCCAACAAACAACATAGGGATCACACAAACCTCAGGACACCCCGCAGAAGATAACCCACCTCCTTCGCCTCAAACTAACATCTCCTTATACCCTTCCACAGTCATAACCATTACGCAATCACTTAATCTTCCTGAGTCTGAACTCATATCACGACATGAAATCTACTTCACTCCTCAACTAAACAACATGAAAAGATCCTTCAACACACCCGTAACTTGAGACTATGCGTCAAATCAAGCTAGAAACCAAGCACCAAATAGTCCTCTTTACATTACAAGCAACCCTTCTCGTCACATTCAGATAACCCAAACACATCTCGCAGTCACATCATACTCATCACGTAGCCATCCAGCCACAAATTCCACTAATAGGGACACTACTGGACATATAAAGCCAAAGGCACGTGCTCACACAATCAACACCTCGGTGTTCGAACTACAGTCAAAACCTGGCCTCAAGTCCTCCAAACTGGCCCATCATCAGCATACCGAAATCACATCTCGCACCTCTTCTATAGAATCACGAGCCGTCGATGCACAGCTGATACCGAGCGCTCATGTGCGCATACAAATGCGTGGAAGGAATTCAAAGAGTTACGCTTCAAGCTGAATCAATACCGCATGATAAGGAAACAAAGATGGGGAGTATATCCTAAATGCCCTATAGCCTCTCGAAGATAGGTATGGACGTCATCATACAGATCCGCAAGCCTCAACTAGACACTTGCTCATGACTTGTAGAATATATGAACCTAGAGCTCTGATACCAATCTGTCACGACCGAAAATCCACTAGTCGTGATGGCACTTAACCCAACCCGCTAGGTAAGCCAACTAATAACTATCCAAATTCAATATTGCTAATAAGTCAATTAAACAAACTAAATTATCTAGATCTATTACATTTCCCAAGGACTGGTAGTACAAATCATGAGCTTCTAAGAATAGAGTTTACAAAGCCAATATGAAAAAAATACATCTTCTGTTTGGAAAGTACATAAATAGAGTTTTATAAAGATAAAGCTACCATGAACAAGAGGCAGCTACATCAAGGATGCAGGTACACCTTCAAATCCAGCAACCATCGAACGCAGCAACATCGGCATCCGAGATCTGCACACAATTTGCAGGAAGTGCAGTATGAGTACAACCAACCCCATGTACTCAAAAAGTAACAAAACCTAACCTCGGGTTGAAAGCAAAGACGAGCTGGAACATAGGTCGGGTCCAACACCAATATCCAATAACAGTTCATAACAATGTACATCATATAAATAAGGAAGTAACTCGGAGATAAAGTGTTCAGCTTTTTTACTGTTTTCCCAAAATAGTTCCACCTTTCAAGAGTATTAGTGAAAACTCAAATTGTTTACCGAAAACATCGTGAAATATAAGATAATTAAAAAAATAGTATTTTCTTTTCTAGAACTCCTTTTCACAATAAATAAGATGTTTCATTTTCTTTCCAGATAGCAAGTGTGAGATACCTCTTTATGACCACATATCAATGTGTGTAAAATGTCATGGATGACGGGATACCTTACAGCATGAGGAAAATATGTCTCTATGCATGTATGTCATATATGCATGTCAATGTCATGTATCTCAGAGATGAATCATGTACGCACACTCTCAGATTACTCAACCACACTGTATTACACCTTCCACTCATCATAATCAACCACTCAGTATCACACTCTCAGAGTACTCAACCTCATTGTATCACACCCACTCATCATAATCAACCACTCGATACTGTATATGGCCCATACGGCCCAGTGAAGATCCATCCTGGAGTATAAACATCACTGACTGTAAGTCATCCAGTACCGAGGAAACAGGCCAATCCAGCCTCATGGGGAAGATCCATCTCCATACTAAGGGAAGATCCATCCCTGAACATAATCAAGTACTTCGGACAAATCCGAGTCCCACATCTCAAAATATGAAGAAAGAATAAAACCCTCGATTTTATAACTCTGCCCAGCACTCTCGCTTCTGCGTTGCCAACCGTATCTATGCTCAACCTACCGCATCTGCGCCTTCGCAGATGCGAAGCAAATCTCTGCTTCTGCGGGCCCCTGCTCCTAGAAATATTTCCGCTCCTGCGACTCCTTGGTCACTTCTACAGCCATCGCACCTGCGCAAACCAGCCGCAGGTGCGTCACACCAGATCCAGCAACCACCAGCCTTGGCCAGAATCTCCAAGATGCTCCGAACCTCGCCCGGAACTCACCCAAGCCCCTCGGGACCCCGTTCGAACATGCCAACAAGCCACATAACATAACATGAACCTACTCGAGGCCTCAAAACACACATAACAACATCGACACGATGGATCACACCTCAATTCGAATTCAATATGCTTGAAACTTGAAACTTCCACAATCAATGTCGAAACCTATCAAATCACGTTCGATTGACCTTAAATTTTGCACACAAGTCACATTTGACACTACGGACCTTCTCCAACTTCTGGAATCGAAATCCGACCCTGATATCAAAAAGTCTACTCCCGATCAAACATCCCGAAATTCCAACTTTCGCCATTTCAAGCCAAATTCCACTACAGACCTCCAAATTATCATCTGGACGCGCTCCTAAGTCCAAAATCACACAACGGAGCTAACATAACCATCAGAAATCCAATCCGAGGTCAAATACTAAAAAGTTAAACTTGGTTAAACCTTTCAAATTAAAAGCTTCAAGCTGAGAATCATCCTTCCAAATCAATTCCAAATAACCTGAAAACCAAAACCGACGATTTACATAAGTCATAATACATCATACGGAGCTAGACATGCCCTCAAACAACCGAGCGAAGTGCAAATGCTCAAAACGACTTGTCGGGTCGTTACAAAATTATACGTACTAAAGTGCTTAGGGAGGTGTAGTCACTATATCTAAATGTATCATGCCCGTCCCACAGCCTACATTACAACCAATTAAAGTCCTACTTGATCCTTCACTGAATGAGCTCAATTAGTAGAGTAGTACACTATGGGCAATCCTATTGTACGTCTTTTGTGGCATATGAGTGTTCTTCTGAGAGCGAGAGAATTCTTTCTATTTGAAGTTCCTAATTGTTCTCAAATACTATTGTATGTGGAACTACTTTCTATTGTTGTGTGAGGGCACTTGATTCATGAAGGGAAGGTAATGTCATTGACCTCTATGTTAGAGTAAGTGAGCGGGTTGTGAAAATGTGTGGTGCTTTTGAGTCAAATCTTGAGGCGAGGGTGTTATGTTATTGTGCTTGATCTATTTTAAATATTCTTGGTGTGATGAGTTAGGAGAGTTGTTTAAAAAGGTCGTGTCTTAGTCACTTATTGCACTCTAATGCACTGCACTTTACTTGTGTTTGAGCTTTAATTGGTAGTGCTTTGCACTTATTATGTATTTTATGCCTTGTAGGAATGATTCCGAGTGATGTAGATGTTGTGGAGCTGATTTGAGCTATTTGGAGCTTTAAAGTCTGAGTAAAATCCCAAAGTTTTAAGTCGGGATCGTGTTCCGCGGTCGAGTACCATGCCTGGATATCAAAAATCAAGCAAAAAAAAACACTTTGAGAATTTTGCACTGGTGCGGCACGTGGGGCGGGGCGTGGTGCGCCGCAGCAGTGTGTTTTGCTGCCTTGGTGAATTTTGCAAGCTCTCTGAAGATCTCCGCTAAAGCCCCGCGTGGCGCATTGCCCCATGCGGCGCGCCTGTGCAATTTTTCCAGAGCGATTGTCCTATTTCAGCTAGGAAAAGGTGGTATCGTCTGGGCTCGGCCCTACTTAGTATAAATACATGGAAAAACGTTATTTTCTCAACTTTTGACAAACTCTGGACCTAAGGAGGCTAAGAAGGAGTTGGAAGAACACAAGCACAAGGATTTCGTCATTCCTTCCTCACTCAAGACTCGAGTTTGTATTGAATTTATGTTTTCCTACACTTCGATTTTATTTGTGATGAATTACTCCATGTCTATGGAGTAGTTCTTTTTAGGGTTTGATGGATTTGGTGTATTGATGATTGTGGATTATAACTCTAGTTTTATGTATTGAAGCATTTTTGGATGATTTAATTGTTGCATCTATATTCACTCGTTCATGTAACCGAGAGAGGCATAACTTATGATACCGTTGCATTATATTGTTGGTTGAGTTCATTAATTTTTCTTACTAATCGAGAGAGGCTAGTTGAATCATTGATTAAACTTAGTTAGGAGGATAATCGAGAAAGGTTCTCCTAAATACCAATCCACTACGCATTCTTGCATATCTTCATAGTGCTTAAATTGGTTCATCTTGTGAGGTTGAGACTTAATCGAGCGAGAAGTTTCTGCTCAACGTTTCAACTATTAATTGAGTGAATTCGAGAGATTCACTTGAACGGTAGAAGTGAATTATTTAGAGTTAGATCACAAGCAATTATCTTGCACCTATCTTATCAAAACCCTATTTTCTCCCACTGATAATCTTTGTTGCTATTCTTTGTTTCGATTGTCATTAGTCAATAGCCCTAGATTCTTAGTTAATTTTAGTATTAATCATATAAATTCAACTGTCGATCCTCTTGGATAGCAATTAAGCTAGAAACTACAAGAATAATGTTTAATTCCAATCCCTATGGATACAATATTATACTATATTTGATTAGCGAGCATAATTTAAGTGTGTGTTTTGCGCTCGTCAATGCCATAACTCCACGAGTGCATATAGGTATTGTGTTTTCAAATTCGAGTCCAATTCGACTCTCAAATCTCAAGTTTTTATTTTTCAAAATATAGACAAAATTCTCCAAAATTTCTCTTAGAAATTCATGAATTTGATGTTAAATGTCATAAATAATCATGTACTATAATTAAAAAATTGATCAAAATCACTTACCTAATAGTTGTAGGTGAAAATTCCTCCTCAAAATTGCCTCTTACCAAGTCTAAGGTTACAAATATGAAAATGAGACTAAGTCCCATTTTTCTAGCCCTTTTGTTCAATTGCAAAGACCTGTGTTCGTAATTGTGAACCATCATAACTACAAAAAATTACTCGCAAATGCGGCGCCTGAAAGCCCAGGAAAATGTAGCACATGCGAGACTGACTTCGCATTTGCGAAGTCTGTCCCTTCAGCAAATGCGACCTACTCAGCCTAAGCCTAAACTTCGCAATTGTGAGTAAGGCATCACAAATGCGATACTTGCCCCTTCGTGTCCACATCCCAATTGTGATGCTAGTGCTCGCAATTGCGATAACTGGAGCACCAACACACCAACAACCTAAAAATGAGCTCAAACCAATCCGAAACACGTTCGAAACTCACCCGAGCCCCGGAGCTCCACACCAAACATCCACACAAGTGTAAAAATATCATATGAACTAGCTCACACGATTAAAATATAAAAATAACATTCGGAACCACGAATTGGACCTCAAAACGCATGGAATTCAAAAGGAAACTCAAGAATCTCTAGAATCACAACCAAGCGTCCGAATCCTATCAAACCAACTCGGAATGACACCATATTTTGTAGACAAGGTCTAAATAACAAAACAGACCTATTCCAAGTTCCAAAAGTAAATTCCGTACCCGATAGGCATAAAGTCAACCTACGGTAAATCTAAGGAACTTAAAAACCTTCAAATTGTCAACTTTCGACAAAACAAGTCAAATCAACCTGGGAACTCCGAACTCAATTCCGAAAATACTCCCAAGTCCAAAATCAAGATACGAACATATTGGAGCCATCAAAATATCGCTCAAGGGTCCTTTTCACAAAAGTCAATTCTAGGTCAAACATTTCCAACTTAAGCTTCTAAACCAACTCAAGGATCCAAATCATTCCAAAACTTTCCCGAAACGAAACTAACCATCCCGCAATTCATGAAACTACAAATACACATGTGAAAAGCTTCAAAAGGGGAAGTTGGACTCTAATACACAAAACGACTGATCGGGTCGTTACAGCACGCAAGGTGTCTGTCGCGTTCGCGATTGGTAATCCCCCCAATGCTTCGTGTTCGCGACCTACCTCTCGCGTTCGCATAGAGCAACCAACCCCAGCCCAAGAATTCCCCTTCCCAATCGCGAGAGAGTCTTCGCGATCACGAAACACTGTGCACAAGAAAAAAACCACAGTTCTATAAGTCCAAAAATAGTCCAGAACCTATCCGAAACTCACCCGAGCTCCTCGAGCTCCAAACCGAACATGGAGACAAGTGTATAATATCATATAAACTTGCTCGCTGCCTCAAATCATCAAAATAACATCATATAAAAAGAATCAATCATCAAAACTCAAGATTTCAACTTGAAAACTCATTTTTCACAATCTTTCACATAATGTGTCGAAACGTCTCGAGTCACTCCGGACCTCAACCAAACGTGCGTACTAGTACAAAAGTATCATATGAATCTACCGAGATCGTCAAAATATCGATCCAAGGTCGTTCACCAAGAACGTTGACCGAGGTCAGCTCAAGTTGTTTTTAAAGCTAAAAATCACATTTTCTTTAGAAAAATTCACGTGAAAACTTTTCAAAAAATAATACGTACCACACATACAAGTCATATGCCATCTAATGAAGCTATAAGAGGTCTCAAAGCATGAAAATAAGGACTAGTACTCAAAATAACCTATCGGGCCCTTACATCTTATAAGAATATTCTGCACAATCAAAACAATAAAATTCTTTAAGTTTGTAACTCAAGTTAATTTTCATAAGGACTATAAATCTAATAATAGTACGCTCCTCTATTTTTTTGGTTTTCTATCCGATCTCTAGTATTTGCATTGATGCCGATTAAGTCCAGTTCCGCGACAGAAAATCTCATATTGATAAAGTCAATTTCATACAGGACTTAAATCCAATACATTAGATTAAGGATGAATATGCTAGATTCACAAGAGTTGACGGAATCTTCCAAGTATCATTGCAGTGAGATTAAATTATACTTTCATTTTATAAACTATCATAAATAATTAATCATCATTTATACTATATTACAAATAACTGTCTTTTGTATTAATACTATTTTTCTTTTGGTTTACAAGAGTCAACAATTTTCTCTTTTTCTTTTCTTTTATAAAAATAAAAAAAATCTGTAAAACCCAAAGGAGGCAATGACCAAACCAAAAAACGACAAGTTAGATGCTAATTTTTTCTTTTAAACAGATCTAGATTCTCAAAATTTTACTTTTAAAAAATTTATTATAGCAACACTAAATGTTATTGAATTTTACTTTCATGGAACAAGAATAATAGATAAATAGATTATGACACAATCATATAAATACATGGATTAGGTATTCTTAAAGTTTCTTTCTTAATACTTAATTTATAAGAAAGAAAAATAAATATGAAATATTAAAATAGGAAAAAAGTGGGTAAAGTTTTTTTTTCCTATCGAGTTTTCTTAATTGGCACAATATTTATCATTTTCAAAAACTTACAAACATTTATCATTACTTTTTATAACTTAGATATACTTTTTATAACTTAGATATATAGGAAGCCCCTTAAACTTGTCCATTTTTAACATCTAAGCACTTTAACTAACCCTATGACCTATTGAGCACGTCATCTCAATTCTAACTTAGTATTATAGCCTGTTTGGTCAAGCTTCTAAAATCAACTTATTTTGAGAAGTGATTTTCTCAAAATTACTTTTTAAAAAAGTGCTTTTAGTGAGAAGTAGTTTGTGTTTGGCGAATTAATTTGAAAAGCACTTTTGAGCAGTAATTAGTGTTTGGCCAAGCTTTTGAAAACTGCTTCTAAGTGTATTTTTCTCAAAAGTGCTTCTCAGAAAAGTGCTTTTTGATAGAAGCTACTTTTTTCTGCTTCTCCAAAACTGCTTCTGCTTCTTCTTCTCAAAAGCACTTTTTTCCCTTCGAAAAGCTTGGCCAAACACCTCAATTTTTTGCCAAAGTGTTTTTGGCCAAAAAAAAAAAAAGGCACTTTTGACCCAGAAAAAAACTTGGCCGAAAAGGCTATTAAACACTAGAAGCTGACGTGGCAGAAACAGTGAATCTCACCTTATCTGAGCGCGTGAACCAGCTGGAAAAGAGAACTGAACTAGTCTTCTTCTTCACCAATCAAGCCATACGCCATTATCTCACACCTCACGACACTTCCCCTCACTATTTACAGAAAAATTCCAATTCTTTCAAAAAACCAATCTGGTCACCTTCTTGATCTCCCTTTTCACAACCAGATTTCCTAGTCCTATTTCCTACTCGAATATCACCATTGATTTTTCTCTTTTTGCTCTCAGTTTTTTTTTTACTGAAAAACAAAAATCTCTCTCAAAACTTACAAACCACCATGGATATGGCCCCTCTCTCTCTTCAGTACCATAGCTTAACCAAACCATACAAACAAACAGAAACCCAACACACAAAGTTGCATACAGAAGTCCAAGAATACATCCAGCAATAAATAAAGAAAAATGCACACCCAACTTCAGAGAGGAATTTTCGACTAATCACACTTTTTATTTTCGTAATTGTTGTTGTTCTCGTTGGGGCTAGTGACGTGAGGTCTGTTGGTTTATTCCCAAAATAACAATCTTACTTCCATTATAAGTAGAGCCAAAAGCATTTTCCTTAATTAGTCGTTTGATACTTCGTATTGCCAGAATCTATAGAACTTGGCTATATTTTGATGGATGACACTAGACGATCGCGGCGGAGATGATCTCCAATCTGATCTAACGGAGTAAAGTCATAAAAAAAGAAGGGAAATCCCCGTATGGGAAAAGAAGACCAAGAGAGAAAAAAAATCATAAACTAACATAATAAGCTATAAGTAATTAAGATTTGGGAGCAACTAATTTTCTGGGAATAAGAAGATGGACATGGGAGTACAGTTAGAAAAAAATAGAGTTGCTTTATCTTTTTTAATGTTCAATAATTAAAACAAATGTTTCGTTTTTTTATTTTTGGAAATATCTACATGTCCAATTTCATTGGTTCTTTGCCACATCACGACTGTGAACTACACGCATTTTGTTTTCTAGCTTTTTGTATCTGATGGCACAATTTGTATAGAGATGGAGGGCTCAATAGGTCATGGAGTTAGTTTAAGTGTCTAGATGAAAAACAAGGACAAGTTTAAGGAGTTGTCTATGTATTGAGCCTATTTTTAATAATATAACGTTGATTTCTATAGATCTATACTAGTAGGGTGTTGCCCGCGCTGTGCACGGGCCCAACATGAACGAAGAATCTAAGATGGTAACAGGCTACTCTTCCTTGGGGATGATAGGCAAGCATGAATTTAAATTATTTAAGATGGTAACATGCTGCTTTTCCTTGGGATGATAGGCAGCCAATGAAGTTAAAATCCATCATTGTAAAAAGGCTAAATAAACTTTCGATAGCATGAGCTTTTTGACTTATTAAGAATTTAATTTGCCAATCATGCTCTAAAATTATCAGTAACTATTTAATGCAGAGAATGAAAAGATGTAAGCATTTTGTGCAAGTAGTAAACAGTTGAGATCTTTGCTTTATAATTACGACATAGCAACTTATCCCAGTTCCAGTTACACAATTTTTTCAGTTTTATGAAGTTATTATGGTCAGTATGTCTCAAAATAGTTCTCTTCTAGAGTAATGGACATCCAAAACTCTAAGCTCCACAAGTGTCAAAAAGCCAGAAAAGAAGGCCTAACTCTAGTTTTTGCTATTTCATTGTGAATTTAAAGGTACAAAACTCAACTCCTCAAAGTAAACGGTTATAATGATGGCCTACAAATAGCTTGCACTGAACTATTGCCAAAACAAAAACTCAGTTAGTCATGTTCCAATCTTGTGGCTCCATGAAGTGCACAATTTTTGTATAGCTTTGAGAGTAGAGTAACTTTCGGCTCATTAGTGTTCCCATAACTCAATGTAGTAGCTTGGCAACCTGTGTTTTTAAGATTTTATAGAATGAAAAACTATTAAAGAAAATAAATGACTAAAATTAGTTTAAGCGCTAAAACGAAGCTCTCTGCAATGATAGGCAAGTTAGCACTATATTATCCAGTACACGTTGTTGATGTCGATCCTAACATATAGTAACAATTATCATATAACAAAAAATTTTGACGCCATACTTCTTCACTTACCACAACTCCAAATATGCAGAAGTGGTTAACTATATATTTGCGTTATTAGAAGCAGTTGATGAATCATGAAGTTGGAATGCATTTGCTAGGACATGCAGACATGAGGCATGTTAATTAATTAATGCCAGTGTATCAATCTACCCACATATAGAGATAACCAGTGGTCATGAGTATATGAAGTTCGAATATGCAAAAAATTTATCAATATGGCAGTGAAATGCATACACGTCGAGCAAGGATGAAACTCCTAACCACCACAATATGCCAGAAGAGGAAGGGCTGAAGCTCATAACAATCAACAGTATATTAGAAATGCATAAGTGAAACCAATGCCTTTAAAGATCTTGGTATATCATGGACTTCAAAAACTAAGGAGGTACACCGAAAGTACAAAAGATGTAGCCAACTGCACCATCACATCATGGACTTCAAAAACTCCAAGAAAGGCTGGGTTTTCCAGACGACTACTCCTACACCATGAATATAGTGTTCGTAAACACCTATATTTTAGGATATAAGAATGTAATTTCTTTCTTTCAAACTATCTATTATTTCTTTCCAACCATATAATCCACATGATGCACATTGGGCAGAGTCTTTTTCTGCCTTTTCTCCATCCTCTGTCGTTGACATACATCGCTCTATTTTGAAATTACACTGTAAGTGCAATTTAACATATAGCTCTGTAGTTCTTACCATACGAAAAAGTTATCTAGCATCCCTTCACAAGATCAAGTTGTATCAGTTTTTACTGCAAGTTATACTATATTCTTAATTTGATTATCAAGTTCTTGCTTATTTACACAAATTCCAACACCCTCTATTAGAAATCAATGCAAAAATTACAAAATCCCAACCAATCCTATAGCTCTGACCGCAAAGCACAAGGATAAACTAGTCAGTAAATTTGTCCTCTGAAGGTAAATTTTTAACAGAGTCAAGCTAGTATTATCAAATATTAGGAAGATTTATACTCTATTCATTGTAGGACTAACAAAGCAATCATAAAATTACAATACGCAAGAGAGACATAATGCCACAACCTGTAGCTGGAAATGAGAAAACAGAATTATCACAAGCTATAGGTGTACGGTTCATTAAGGGACATATTTTTGTCTTTACAAAGGACTCCAGAGAAAAATTCATCTAAAAAAAATATAACACCCCAATGCAAAAACAAGAATTTTCCTGGTAACTATTACGTGTCTTTTGTATTGTGAGACTATTCAAAAGATTGTATGATAGACTAATGAATCTTTAATCATAAATGGACTTATCAAATGAAATTAACATTGAAAATATGCATGAAATTAATGCACTTCATTTTTAAATTATTAACCTTCAGCCCTTGAATTTCGGTGACATACCTGCTATGCTTTTTCCGGTTAGTTGGATCAGAAGTCTAATAGCCTTGCAAGGATAAGTTCTAGTGAGAAAGCCCTTGGGGATGGCTCTTAGATTTAGATGTAAGGCCATATATTCGAACATGGAAATACCTTGTTCGACCAAATACACATGCCAACCAACCCATGGTGAATTGAAGGTACAGTCCACAGGAAAATCTGCCAGAACGACATGGGAAAAAAATAAGAGGATCTTAGAATACAATTCAAATGCATTACAACTACATGTGTATCTAATTGACCAAACTATTGAGAAAATAAGATGTCACCAGTGTTTTCTAAGTGAACAAAAGATAATTCTCAAGTGCTATGCTAATACTGATTTTTCTTCTCTTTTTTTTTCCTTAGAGCAGATTCCAGCAGCATCAAATGAATACCAAAAATAGAGAGTTGGACCTCATGTTCAGGTTTTCATTCAAATGTAAAACCTTACTTGCGGGACTGATTTCAACTTCCATTGCTTGAAAGATAGTAATTTATTATATCTTAAATGGAGGCATGATCATCAGAAATGGCAATACTTATGAAGCGTATATACGATATGTCAATCTGAATAAGGTCATGAATGCATAGTGGAATAGAACAAAGTAAATACTGATCTTTACTAATGAAGAAGGACATCATAATATGAACGATAAAGCCTCCACACATCAAAAAATGAGTTTAGAGTTATGAGTATGGATATCTTCCTACCGAAGTTCATATGAAATATACAATCATTTAACGGGATACATCTCAATACTCAAATAAACCTCCATACAACAATCAATAGTGGAGCATAAGGTAACGAAAGCAAGCGGATACAATTGCTAACAGATAATCAAAGAACAAAATCCCAAATATTTTGCTTGATTACATTGATTAAATGTATTCAACAGTCTGAAAAATCTCATATAACTTTGGATGGTAAGTGTAATAAATCTCAATTCACAATAGAAAAGAATCTCACGGATTTCCGGCTCAATTTACTTTAAGAGTACTTATTATTTATTTTTTTAAACCCTTTTTCTTTATTCTTTTTTTAATCATTTGGGTTCCTACAGCTTTTAACTAAAAATTTAGAATTCAGTTGATTAAAATTTTCATCATCTTTTTGCTAAAGAGGGACATCATGTAGAGTTTATCAATACCTGTAAAGTGATGTTAATATTTGGATATGTTTTTTGTTTTTCACTTAAGCTTTTGTATTTAGGTAGTTTGTTTACGTCTAAAGTGTCTGCAGTTTGTTTTCCTCGAGTATCATGTAAAAAGTAGTAATTTTTAGATGGCATGGTCTGCTAATGCTCTCTCGATGTATATGCTTTAGCCACAGACACTTTAATTTTGATGAGAGACGGGGCTATTTCAGATAGATTTGTCAAAGAAGTACCAATTAAATCAAAGGGATTTGTATGAAATTATTTCCAATGATTGTCTCTTACCCAAACACAGCATAATCCTTTATTCATGAAGAATATAAACATAGTTTCCCAATATAAATTTTTAAAATGTCATTCAGAGGCAAATAAGATAGTCAGAACTTAGAAGCATGTTTATTTTTTTACAAAATCTGAATTTACACCACTATTGGAAAGGGAAAAAGATTGCAGATAGTTCCCCCACATGCGGTCAGTTCATTTAGACATGTTATCAAATACCTCTCGGTACATCAGCGTATAAATCGAATAAAGCAACCCAAATGAATGTGAAAATCCAATAAGACTATCCGAAAGAACATAGGAACTGCCAGATACCACCAAAACCACATTAGCAATAACAGAGTACGTCAATGAAAGGGCGAATACATAAAAGTTAATCAGAATTGAACCGAGAAAAAAAAAAGCACACACCAGAGACATCGCTGCATGGATGTGCAACATTTGCCAATATACCAAGCAAGAAAAGAAAAAATTCAAATGAAATCACAAAAAAAGAGCATAGCAGTAGAAGCAACAATGGCTAGCAACCAAACAAAAAGAAAAATTTAAACAAACAAAGTCATTCACCCATAACTGAGAAGACAAAGGCAATCAAACCCAAACTTATTGGAGATGAGAAGCCTCAATCACTTTGAGCACACCAGTGTCTCGAGAAGAGAATTTATTGTTTTAATTGTTTGCCTCTAAAGTGACACAAAGTTGTGGAGGATCCAGCAATTTCGGGAAGAGAATTTAGCAGCAGAGAAGCGTAAGTGAGAATTGAGAAAGGAAGGGACAGAAGTGGGAGATAGAATTAACCATTTCGTCCAGTTAGTGGGAGACAGAAATACACGTGTTAATAACAGTAGTACAGGTGTTTAGAGAGGGATAGATAGACGTACACCTGTCAATAAAAAAAATTGTTTTTTTTTTTGCTGTGACCTGTCAATAAAAATTGTTCACACTGGAACGAATTCGAGAATACATCTCTTTTTGCTTCTTGTACAATTGCCTTTAGCATGTATTCGTCCCATTTAACTCCCGTTTCTAAATAATTTATATTTATATTTATAATTTATCTATCAATATCTATCTATATATATATATATATATATATAAGCACGAATGTTTCACGCTAAATATTGAGTTATAAAAATATCCTCAGAATATTGGTAAACTTTTTTACCCTTAAATTTTTGAATCAAGTTAGGATAAAATTGTAATCACCTAAACCTCCTGCATATTTGTAGGGAAAACACTGCTAATAGCAATATGCATCCGATTTCTCCTTCTCAATTTCCGTCTAAGTTAAGAACCCCACTTGGACAACACCACCGTAAACTAATGTGACTTGTTATTTGTATGTATATATTCCAATTAAATTAGATATCTAATCTCCTACCTAACAAAGGTACTAAACGTAGTCCTAATCTGATATTAACTCACAAGACAATTCACATTCTTATGAAGCTAATTGAGGTTGTGCCACAACAGAACCAAAGTCACCTGCTTTAATGTCTGTTGCTTCAAATCATCTTGGTCTTTCAAAATTGAGATGTTAGTTTGTTTATTTTTCTTTCAACAGCAAAGGCCGAAAAATATTCTTAAAGAACATGTTAGACATTGCTGCAAAAAGAGGATTATCTTATGGACAACCCTCACCAGTAGACCATAATGGACATTACGTGTGAGCAAATAGTGCAATATTTTTAGCTTTTAAGTTATAGATGCTCATTAAAGATTGTTCATAGAGTTAAATCTCCATATGTTATTTTCCTTTACTGATTTTATCTGCTTTTTATGAATTGATTCGAAACAGTATTGTCCAATAAAGATGTGACATTAGAAGTTGCAAATCAATTGTAAGTGAAAGAAAGGAAAATGCGTAAAGCAAATTTTACAAAAATCACCAGGACTCAGAGTTCATGATTAAGTTTTGATTAATTGATTTGTAAGCTTTCTCCGTTGATATTTGGCTCGTTCTTGTGCCGAAAAATTGAAGGCAATAAACCATCGCGCGTATTCGATGCTCGGGGATTTTCGGTAAGTGAAGAGGCTCCTTACCCTTTCTGATTAAATCATGGTGCATGAATTGATTAATGCAATATTAGGACCTCTTTTATCATTATTTTTCTTTTGAATTAAGTGCTTCATTACAAGGTGAGGATAGTACTAAATTAAAGCATACGATAAATCTAGACCCCAAAAAATAGGTGTTTTATTAGTTGGGCTGGATTATAGATTATATTCCTCTTCTTTTTTAAAGTAATAGATTATTGAAATTCCTACATATTCACTAACAATTAGTTATAGAATATCCACGTGTTAAATGATATTTGGCATAAATATTTCGTGCATAGAGACTAGTACTATATTAAAAGCACGAAGGCCTTGGCGAAATGTCGTTCGCCTTTTTTACCCTTTCAAAAATAGAGTTCATACTAGACAAAATAGTCATTTAATTATTGTTCTAATATTGAGGACTTTGATATTAAATTTTTCCAATTTGAACTATGTATAAACTCCTAATATTTAGGAACTTAATTTAAACTCAAATAGAATTTTACCTATATATAATCGACAATTATTATGAGAGAAGGACCCATAATTCTTTATTAAACGAATACTCGAAAATTACAAAGAAAGAACATGCACCTATTCGTGGCTCCTTAACCTAATTCATCAAATTAATGTTTATATAGTATAACTTCGGCAATTACTCAAAATATAAATAGATGCATAAGCCATCTCCACTTCAAACATAAAACCATGTTTTACAAAAAGTTCATTTTTAAAAAATAAACTCAAAAACTGATTTTTCCAAAATCAAATAAAAATCAAAACTAATATAAATGCGATGTAACTTTAGGACCTTCAGGTAAAGAATATTAAAGCAGAACTCTCCTTATAACTCATATTTTATTATGCCAGTATTTTATTATTTTAGCTAAAAAAAAATATTTATCAAGATCTAATGAGTTAAATTGATATCCTTATCAAATAAAATTTAAATAGGCAAACTATATTAAAGTTAAAAATATGCCAACTTCTTTAACAGCTTAGTGTAAGTGTATTCCTGATTTGTGCTTGTAGGGGAGTACCATAAAATAAAGGTGACGATTGAGGTAGATATGTTATTGAGATATATGGTACACGCAATCAGCGTATAAAGTTGCAAAGTCGTCAAATTCGATAACCATATCAATTCAAGCGACAAGAAGCATTACGGTGAATATCAGAAAGGACGAAGAAGGAAGCAGAGGAAGATAAAAGAGTAGAGAAAGTTGAGCAAATTTAGAACAAGATGATGGACAACTTTATTGTTGGATTATGGGTCATGGGTCGCTCCATGTGGGCTGACCCGACCCGGTTAGGAGAGATAAGGGAGAGAGGTTAAAGGAAAGTTACCACTAGAGCACAAACACCCACTAAATTGAACGTGGGTGAGTGGTGGGTTTCTTCCTCAACCGCTATTTTCTCTCCCTATTTATCTGAAGGAGATAATACAGAAAAAAGAAGCGTAAGTTTTTTCTCTAACTCAAGAATTTTCTCTGACTCTCTTCTTCTCCCAATGAAAAGCACACACAAGTAAGGGCATCTAATTGGTGGAAGATTAACTTTGTTTCCTAGTGATTCAAAGTTCGATTTGGGGCAATCGTTTCGGTGGTGAATTCAACTGTTTCCGCTGCATCAATAAGGTACACAATTCGTTGTTCTCTTCCCCTAGGTTTAATCTAACAATGGTATCAGAGTCAGGTTGTTTACTCCTAATTGTTGCCAACGTAATCAGTGAATTGTTTTGTGATAAGTTATTTGGCTTCTTTGATCTCTAATGTATAATTGAATTTTTTTTTTTTGGAAAATTGACGCATAAGAGGCCAGATTGTACTTTTGACCAAAAAGTTTTTTTTTGGTTACAAAACAAGTCATATACGAGTTTAATCACAAATTGCGCTTCCTGTTTCTTGGTAAACCCATAGCTTAATATTAATATTCATATTCACAAATAGTGATATAACTTGGCTCCATGTGTCCGCATGATATATCAGTTGGTCATATAAGTGACTTTGTTTCAAATTGTGTCAAATAGCTACTGTTTGTGGGTAATTTTTGGTCCAATGTTTGCTGGTAAAATTACTGCTCTTCTGCATCGGGTCAATTCTGAAGCCAAAATGGGTAGAAATATGGTAATGATCAAAGAAAGGGTTGGTGTCAGAAACAGAGACAATATAGATATATATTTTTTTTTGTACACAACATACCATATCTTAACATTAATATATATTTTATCTTAATCCCTCAACTGATATCCTTCTACAAGTTATTGTGATATATGTCGTCACATTGAATGGTTGTAGCCATTCTTATTATTTCCTTGATCTTATTTTCATATATGGCTGAACAGGGACAAGTTCGAATTACTCCAAGTGGGAGTTTTCGAAGTCAAGGAAGGGGACAACGTAGAAGGGTACGTCGTCGCAGGACTTATTTCAATAATGATTCAGACTCGGAGCCTGAAGTCATCAGGATTGTCCCAAGGGCGAGACAAAATCAGTTAAGGGATCGAAGGGCTGAACGAAGGGAAAGGGAAAAGAAATTTAGAGAGCTTAGGGCTTCACTAGCTGAACATATTGAAAATTATCAGTTTACCCGAGATGCACTAATTGATGCTATTGATGAAATTTAACTATCTGATTGGGAAGCCTTAGCAATTTTAGTATATTCACTTGGAGAACCTTTAGGTAGTATTTTAACTGAAGTTTATCACGAGGTTTGACCAAGTGAACCTTTTTGGGTTTATGTTCTTAAATTTGAAGCTGAGTGGGAGAACCGTCTCTACAACTACTTGTAATTTGTTTAATTAATGAAACTTTGTTATTTGTTTGCAAGATTACATGTCATTTTATTTGTTTGTTTTTAATGTGTGGCAATTAAAACAAGTATGACATGATATTGAAAATCTTGACAAGATACACACTATGAGAAATGATTTTATAAAATATTAGTTGAACATTTAGTTATAGATGATGAATGGAAACGTAGTAACCTTTCGATTCTATACTAAGTGTAAAATTAATATTTTATTCAATTGATTTGCCTAAGTGTGTATATCACATGCGAGAATGATGAGTAATAAATACACTTGCATTATTGTTTTATTTAACAGACTATGGCATCAAAAACTATCATTGTTGACTTAAACAAGAGTGACAAATTGAACGGTGAAAATTATGATATTTGGAGCCGTAAAATGTGGTATGTGCTGGAAGAGCAAGATGCTCTGGAAGAGCATTTGCACCTTAACTCATTTCTGTAATCTATGTAATTAGCGTTCTTGAAATTAAATAAGATCAGCATATCACGGTAACCACATGATAGTATCTGGTCTTTTTGCTTCTAACTTGGAACCTTATTTTACTTTCTTCTTGACATGTTTTAGTTCATGATCTACTCCATATTCAACAGAATATTTATTCTTTAGAATTAATTTTGTACGGGGTATATACCTACTAAATTATTGAACCACAAGCTACTTGTATTTGTTAGCAGTAATGATATTCTCTCTTAGCACATTAGTAATTATATTGTAACTGTTAGTAGCAATTAGACTATTCTCTCTTAGCACATTAGTAGTTACAAACTGATTTCTCAAATTAACGCCCACATCCAACTGGTGCAAAGGCCTTTGCAATTTGTTTGAATGCTAAAGGTTTTTTAGGCTATCTATGAATGAGTAATTGAGTTGAAGTAAATTATTTTTAAAAGAAGTATTGAAGTAGAAGCAAAAATAATATAAGTAGATATCCTGTACTTCATTTGGCAAAAAACAATTCCTGAAATTTCAAGACATACGAGTCATGAATATAACTAACAATAAGTTGATCGTTTGGCTTTTGATGTTTTTTGTTTCTTTAGTTTTCATTTGATATTTCATTTTTTTCTCAACAAAATAAGCATATACATACATATTTAGAAATGATAATTTTCTTTGCTGATTTGTAAATTCGATAATGAAAAATGCAATTCATATAACATGTCATTCCAATGAAAATATTATCTATGTAATTAATACATATAATAAATTAAAATTTTTATGCACATACAAGAAAAAATCATCTATTCTATCATGATTAAACTTATAAAAATATTAATTCTAAATTTACTAGTATTTTTGTATAATCGCGCGAAGCGCGGACAATTCACTAGTTTATCTATAAAAGAGGGAAAAAGAATGTTGATTTGGCACCTTTCTTTGGCCAAGAAACTCAATTATCTCTTTTCTCTTTTTTTTTTATTATACTTTTTTCTCTTTATTTCTCCATTTATCTTATTTTAATAGTTCAAAAAGTCTTTAAATGCAATTAATCACCTTCCACTAAAATTGTTCTTTATTACCTCTGTTTTAAAAGGCAGAATTGGGACTCGCACGGGGCTCGCCCCGGGGCGGAGCACTTGTAAAACGCCCCTGGACTTATGTGTGAGGCCTAGTTCCGTAAGACTTACGCCTCGGCCATCGGGGCTTACCCCCGCGCACGCCTAACGCCTAGCGTACTAGGCTCGCATAATAGAACTTTATGCAATTGTATGTAACTAACCTTGTAAACCCTCAAATTTTCTTAATAAATCGTTGGCTGTTCAAAATTACTTTTTTGTTAATCATATATCATTGAGTTGAGAATATTTTAGTCATAATTGAAATAAAAATTATTGCACGTTGATAAATAAATCTTTCATCTAAAAAGTATTTATTTGTTAACTTTTGTTATGTCTTTAATATATAATAGTCCATAATTTTATTTATAATTATTTTTCTAAATATTATTTTTTCCACGTTTACGAGATACAAAATTTATTAATTTTATAGCTCAGTATTAACTAGCAACTAGTTACAAGTAATTAGTTATCATGGTATTGTATAGTGACTTATGTGTCACTTTATTAACTTGTTGAAACTTAAAAATAAACGATGTTAGAGAATCATATTTAAATTAAATTGTGAATTATGTTTTTATATAAATTCCATTTTAAATAGAAAGCATATTAAATAAAATGGGTATTTTAAGAAAAATATCAAATTATAATATCGAAATTCTTTCAAGATTCATTACTCCTTAAGAGATGCATATAAGATTTCGTATCGAATACATCACTTTTGATGTTTGAGTTGTAACGACGTTGTAGCTAATTTGCATATTATGATATATGTCATACTTTTCGTATTATTCATAGTTGAATTATAATTTATAAATATTTTAAATAGATTATTTGTTATAATTTTGTGATTTTAATGTAATTTTTATAATTATTTTTATTTTATACTATCTTAAAATTCTTGAAATTATAAAATTTAAAGATCTGTGGGACATACCCCCTATGTCTCAGGGCTTACGCCTCGCCTCGTCAGAGGTAAAACGCCTCTCCTCATGCCCCCGCCTTTTAAAACATTGTTTATTACATATCATAACTAATTTTGAAACTGAAAACGCTCCATTTAAGGAATTTCAATAGGTTCTTCAGCATTAAACATAATGCACCAATACATCTGTTGATACCCAATTTATCCTAGGTATTTTTATATACAAAATACTTTCAAAATAGCATGTACATACATATATAAGCATGCCCAAGAGTTTTGGTATTTTTTCCTAATTTTTAACGATTTTAAAATCAATTTATTGTCCATTTTAGCAGTACAAAAATCAGTAATTATTCCCCAAAACTATCCCTTTTGTGAATAACTTATTTTATTCTCATATTTACACCAAAATATAATTAAGGTAATTTTTGTATATTTTTACAAATTTATTTGGTATTTTTAAAGCTAAATTGCATATAATTGCAATTATAGCTTATTTTACGATTAATAGTATTTTATAATTGTAAAATTAGCTCCGGTATTTTTTAAATTAATATTTATGTATTATTAATTTTCTCAGTACTTTTAATTTGCTTTTAAAATTATTTTTTACTATTTTTATAAAATAAAAGGGAAAATTGGTTATTTAATATTTAGCCCATTTCTATTTCAATTACATCCCCCATTTCCTTTCAATTTTGGCCCTTAATTTGACCCAATTCCGCCCCAAATTAAACCAGCCCAATCCCTAAATTATCCGACCCCTGACCCGATTAAAAAACCCACCCGGCTCCCCTTTGATCCAGGCCGTTGATCGTTTTTGATCAACGGCCATAAATTCCCCTTTCCTTTTTTAATCTCCAAACCCCCCTAACCTAATTCATTTCGTCTGAAACGCCGCCTTTGAACCCCTTCGTCTCTCAAATCCTCTCGAACATTCCTGGAACCCTAATCGTCTCCCACCTTATTTCACCGGATTTCCACCGGAATCCATGGCGTCTAAGGCCACGGACGGTCTGTACTCACTCTTCCTCACCATTAGACCTAAGCTATTCAAGGCTGTGAAACCTCACTTGATGGTTCTCTCCAAGACCTTCTCAGATCTGTAGATCTATGGCTTCACCGGCCATTACTCCGACATATTCGAGCAATATGAGTCTTTTCGACTCAGGGTCTGACTTTCCTCAAGACCTTTCTCATTCCTAGGGTTTTTATCTGCAACCCTAAGCTGTCCGAGGTTCTTTGCTTGCTTATTTTCTTAGATCTGGAACATGTCTATGTTCTATTGAACGTTTAAAAGATTTTCCCCAAATTTTCTTTTTCAAAATCATTTTTTCTTTCGATTTAGGGTTTTTGAAAGGTTTTCAAAAGCATCTTTCTGACTCTGTTGTTCTTTCCTTATGTGTGTTTGTCTGACTTCTTTTACTACGCATGTACTGTTCTTCTATATTCTTTTTTCTACTCTACAAGTTATTCCTGTGCTCACATGTTAATCCGTGTTGTTTTCCATATTCTTTGCTATATGTGTTTACGGCCGAGTTCTTTGATTTCTGTTTACTTTACTGAACTCTGTTTGTGTTCTTACTAAGCATATTTCATGTACTTTTGTTTAAGCTCGTATCATCTCTTTCTTCTGAACCTGTGCAAATTCCGGGTTTTCTCAAACATGTTCTCATGACCTTGAATTAGTTTTCTTTCTATCATGTATGTTTGTTTCTCATAAATCTTTGGAAAAGACTTCTGAGCCTCTCTCAAGTGGCTTGCTTTCTCACCTCTATGTCTGATTCAATTCGAAAATCCTAGGATTTGGGGGTTTCTTGGCAATTTTGATTTGTGTGCGAGTTAGGGTTCTAATTTGGGACCCTGGACTCCCAGACTCGTTTTGAGTCTGCAAACTAGACTTATACCACTTTTGCTTATGATTCTGGACCTCTCTTTGATTAACTTCTCTTCCAAATAACTTGACAATCCCTTCTTGATTCACTTATTTGTGTGCTTTATATATGAGAAACTCCTCTTTCAAAAGGTTTACCAACTAATTGATTGATTCTGAAATCCTTTTAATAAGGCTGACAGATTGTCACTGATTTTCTTTGATTGAACTTCCTTTACCTTTCCTGACTTGGTTCATTCTAATTGAACTTGTAATTTTGGTTTCGCTGGCTGTTTGATTGACTCCCTTGCCATATTTAGCACAAACCGTGTACCATTAATTGTTTTCCTTAAATAACTCGTATGTATTTACCCTTCTTATGGTACTTTGAAAAGGTTTTAATTAAAACTCCTTTCCTTAACTGGCTTTTACCCATTGAAATCAGAATCCCTTAACCAAAGGGAGATTGATTTCAATGTTATTTCCTTGCCTCTCTTACTTATTTTCTGCACTATAAAAGGGACTGCCCTTCTGCACTTTTAAGAGGACGGACACACTACCAATCCTTAACCTCCAATTCAATACTTACACACTTGCAATACTGCTTTGAATTCAATACTCTTTCAACACTCAACTTTGCTTGAAATCTTTGGGAACTACTTTGCTTGCAACTTGGCCTTTTCGAGATTACTGCTTTTACTTGTTTTTCCTGAGACCGGTATGTTCTGATTCAATTTTCTGCCTCACCCACTATGTGTTTACTTTATAGTTTCAGCACTCTTGTTTACTTTGTTGTTCAGTTCAGTGATTAAACCATGTATGTTCTTTCCTTGCACCTGTTTCTATTGTGAATCCCTACCCCCTATTCCCTTTATGTGTTTGAGTTAAGGTTCTTGGCCTGGCAGTATCCAAATTCCTCAACGGATCCTAACTCCTCATATTTGGCTAACAGGCTGGTCAGGGATGTGCCAGCACTCTTAATTGCTGGGCATGACCACCACCCTGCCATGGCTTTCCCTAATTCCCCTCTATGCACTTACACTTACTCTTAGACTATTAAGTTCTGTCCCCCTCCTATGAGCCCTGTTTGGGACCTTGAGTTCCCTATGAACTTGGACATTTGAGGGCTGGCCTTTCCATACTGCACCATGATCTAATTCTGCAATGTATTTGGGGTGTAAGCATTGCCCGGAGCCCCTTTGAGACTCTTGGGAACTTTGATACATCACAAACATGAGAAAGGCTTTTGGAAATCTGATCCTGGAAGTTGGTTTATCTCATATTGTTGGACTTCGAGTCTGAATTAGGCTATTTGGTTGTAGCTTGAGTTTCTGATGTAATTTTTTTTATTTTTCTTGATTCACTCGGGTTTGTAATAATTTGTAATAACTATTGGGGATGGCTAGTGGAAAGGGATGGGAATGAATGCATGCAAAGGGTAGATAACTTGCCTATAGGATTTTTTGATTCATGTGTTCCTATAGACAACATACTTATAGGTTACTTATAAATTCCTGCATTCATGTAGATAACTTGTTCATAAGGTTACTTATAAATTTCTGCACTTCTGCATTCTCATCTTAGAAATTTTGCCTATAAGTTTTTTTTGCATTTCTGCATATAGAAATCATGATCATAGGTTTTCTGCACTTCTGCATATACATGTCACGAGGCAAACCATCATAGGTCTGATAATAATCAACTTCATTCTAGATACCATGCCTATAGGACTCTTGCATTTATGTAATCGTTTAAAACCAATAACGCTTAGAAATCATGTCTATAGGAGTAATCAACTGAATCAGCTTCGTCTATTTCATCCATGAGTCTAAAATCAGCCACAAGGTCGTTTAAAATCTACAGATCTTTTGTTTATAAAACCAGTAATCTTTTCTTTAAAATCAGTACGCTCTGTTAGATATCATGTCTATAGGTCTCACCTAGGCAAACCATTAGTTGATTAATTAACAGTGTCAGTTTTGATAAACTACAACCAGACAAGGCTAATTCGGATTCCTCATCTGAGAAATATGTGATAAATCAGCCTGTCCTAATGCTTTAAATTTAATTCAGACCTAATCAGTACCTGTAAGTCATGCTAAATAATTTTTTGCTTTGAATGAGGTGGCATATTTGAGCCTTTAACTGCTATGTGCTTCCCCTTTTACCGCTTTATGTGTTTTTGTTTGCTGCACTAGGTTTTTTGTCCTTTTAAAACTCTGAAAAGCCAATCTCCTTTCCCTTTAGGATTAGTAGTACCAACTGCCTCCGGGGCTGATAGGATTGGGGCGGGTAGTAGCATGCAATAAGTAACGAGACCATTCAGCGATTTAATACCTTAACGGGGTAGGTAAGGGTAGACATAGATATGATGACCACGCGATAACACCACGTGTATAAATGGTTACCGGGTGTTGCGTGGGGTGATCCATGTTATTTATAAACGTAGGACCCCTCTCCCTCTTTACTTGTTTATTTTCTTTTTTTTTTTTCAGAATTTTTATAAAAGCTATAAATTTTCAGTTCTTAAAACTCCTTCTTTTACTTCAATCTTTTAAAAGTCTCTTTTAGATATTTAATTTCCAGCACTGTTTTTTTTCTCCGAACCTCCGCCTCTTTTACTCCTTTGTTGATTATTTGTACCAATTATTTGACCCCCTTTTCTGCACTTATACATCCTTTAAACAATTATGAAATCGCCTATTTCTAAACTTCAACACGCTTTTTAATTTTTATACTTTCCTTGTTGCAATCATTATGTGAAAGTTGTCTTGTTTGCTTACTTGTTGTTTCCATTCAAAGTCACAATTGTAGCATGGACGGGACCACACTAGTGGATCTTGGGGGGTGCCTAACACCTTTCCCCCGAGATAATTTCAAGCCCTTACCCATTCTCTGGTTCTTCTTCTCTTTTGAATTTCTTAGTGTCCTAATGCACTTAATCATTAGGTGGAGACTCTTATAAATTGCAAACCCAATTCCCAAAATGAAAAGAGTTGTCCGCCCAAATGTCATAAACCCGATTTCGCCTTTAGAAAAAGGGGGCATCGACAGCATGGCGACTCTGCTGGGGATATTCTTTAGGCTTTTACCATTTCATGCTACTTGTGACTTTATTGCATCTTTATTGCCTTTATTTAATGCCTTTATCGCTTTTCTACTACAAAATTGACTTGGCTCTTTGTTTTTTTTTCTTTAATGCTTTCTTTTACTGCTTTCCTTCAATACTGTTGTAATTATTGTAATCATTACTTTATGGACGTGCAAATACGTGACAACTTGTTTCATTCAAGTAATTGCATATTCAACATCATATTCCACTCGTGCCAAATAAAATACCATAGCAACGCTTATAATGAGTGGTTGCGCCCTTCCGATGTTATCACCCCCTAAATTTGGCAAAGGCGTATTTGCGGTAAAACCAGTCGATCAGCGGTGCAGTCGACGGTTCGGTGCCTTTCCCTCTTGAGTTGTCCGCTCAAGGGTACCGGTCTAACACCCCATAGAAACCTTACTCTGTTCAATCGTGCATGCATCACTGTCAAACCTAGCTGAGTCAACTATGCTGTCCGCATAATGACTCTTTAAAATAGCCTTGTCCAAAGTCCACTGGGTTTCCTTGAAACCCAAACGGACATTACCACGTCTGTGCATTTATTTGAAAAACTAAATGTTGCTTATGCCATTTATTGATATTTAAATAGTCAAGTCCGGCGGGGGGAAGGGTCTAACACTTTGTTTTGCAGAAAATGAGGCACGAAGTCCCTAGATTCGGCATGGTAACCAACATCCACCCGAGGATGCTAAGCTGGTGGGGAGACCTTCACTCCAGTGATCAGACCCTCGTCCGCAAATACTTGGGAAATTTGCCTTCTCTTCTGGAAATCCAACCCGACAACAAAATCATAGAGGTTGCAACTCTATTCTGGGATGGTGACAGATCTGTGTTCCGCTTCGGGGACCTTGAAATGACACCTTTGCTGGAGGAAATATGAGGACTAGCTGGTATTCCGTGGGAGACTCAGGGTTTGCTTATGCCAGAAAATCGCAAGGGCAGGGGTTTTCTCAAAATGATGGGACTAAAGAAGAACACAGACTTGACCTGCTTGAAGGACTCCTACATTCCTTTCGACTATCTGTACGAGAGATACGGCCATAGCAAGTCTTACTGCACTTACCCAGATGAATTCACCCTCACATCATTGGGGCACATCCACAGAAGAGTCTTCGTCTTTATGTTCTGCTTTTTGGGGATGATAGTGTTTCCTATGAAGAAGGCTAGGATCCATACCAGACTGGCCATGGTCACCAAGACTTTAATGGAAGGAATTGGCGGACAGCCTTTTAGCATAGTACCTATGGTCGTTGCGGAGATATACCGAGCCCTGGAACATTGTCAACGAGGGGCCAAACACTTTGAGGGTTGTAACTTACTGCTCCAACTCTGGCTCATGGAGCACCTCCAAAAGGGTGAATATCGGCAAGAGATTCTGCGCAGAAACTGGGATGATCATATCGCCTTCCATCAGCCAAGGCGAATGAACTATATGCCTAACATGTTTGCCCAACCAGAAGATGCTAAAGGGTGGGTAGAGTTGTTCGAAAATCTGAAAGAGGACCAAGTCTAATGGATGTTCGAATGGTTCCCTACTGAAGAATTCATCGTCCGATCTCGGGATGCACCATTTCTTATACTCATCGGTTTGAGAGGAACATATCCTTATGTCCCTCTCCGAGTCATAAGGCAGGGAGGAAGAAGGCAGGTTATACCAAGGGTCGACAAAATGAGTCGGTTCAGGGCCGACTTTCAAGATGACGATAGTCCATACAAGTGTCAAGCTCAGCATATGTGGCACTGCAAAATCATCCTGGGAAAGGATTCCATAGAACCAGACAGGTACCACGCTGGTTATACTCCATACTATCCAAGCTGGTTGGAGGACGATCATAGTGGGTTAGGACAACCCGGGCTTGTTCGAGGTCACAGGGTCATCGACGAAAAGGCTGAAGTACAGGTTAAGTACAACCAATTGCGCAAGAGGATTCGGGAATGCGAAAGTGAGCACCAGGAAATTCAAGAAGCCCATCAAAAGCTGATTGAAGAATGGAAAGATATGGCTGTCAGCGCCAACAAGCGACTGGGGTATTTGGAGCGGGGCTTAGTGGAGCTATGGAAGTTCATCCAGAGGATTGAAAACTGCCAGAATGCTGAGGGAAACGAAGGAGGACACTTGGCTAGAGCCTACTTGCTGCTGGGACTACGTGAGCTGGTAAAGCTATTCGATGGCGCTAAAGATGCCGAGTCTGGGGAAGGTCCTTCTGGGACCAAGTAGTTAGGAGTCTTTTCTTTGCTTTAAATGTAATAAGGCCAATGGCCATTAGTGACATTTTATTTTCTGCTATTTTAGTGTCGTTTTGGGATTCGTCTTATTCTTATCAATAAAATGAGGCATTTAGCATTATAAGTTCTCCAAATCAACTTGTCGCTAGGCCTACCTCAGGCACAACGAGGCTCCCAAATTAGGACACGATTTATATTCTTGCACTATGTGTTTAAATATTGCAACGTTTTCTTCTTACGACCCTCACTAACTTGTTACCTTTTTGTTTACTTTTTGTTTTATTCCCCTCCCCAAAGGTTAGTTCGTGCACTCTGGCATCGTCATCTTACTCCACAAGATCCAAGGGCCCTCCACCTCCTCCTCCTCCGAGTCCTATCAGAAACAAGAACAAGGGAAAAATGGAAGATTTGAGCAACATCAGAAAGGAGAACTCAGTCGAAAGGGTAGAGGTTCCTCAGGGTATTCAGGTTTCCAAGGAAAGTGCCTCCCAGCTCGAGCAGAAGTTATTGAAATTTCAGGAAGAACTGGACCAAGTTCGGAACTTGGCAGGCTTGTCATTTTCCCTCACTACCCCAGATGTCAATTTCCCCAACACTCAAAATCCCACACCACCACAAAACATCCCAAAACTACAAAACCAACCCGCTCACCACCACCACTGCAGCACATGCCACACTTCACACCACAACACCCCCATCTATGTGGAAACCATACCACACCCCATTCAGCCCGCCTCGAGCACACCTGAGTCTGATGACAAAGACTCTCTTATCAAGAATCCGGCCGCAGAACTCAAGAAGCTGACTAGCCGAGTTCAGGGTGTTGAAGGAAGCAAGAGGATCGAGGGACTGAATTACGAAGACCTTTGCATTCAACCAAATGTCGAACTGCCCGAGGGGTACAAACCTCCCAAGTTCGAAATGTTCGATGGCACCGGGGATCCCAGAGTTCATTTGAGGACATACTGCGACAAGCTGGTCGTAGTAGGAAAGGATGAAAAGGTTTGCATGAAGCTCTTTATGAGAAGTCTTAAAGGGGATGCTCCATCTTGGTACATTAGCCAAGACCCGAAGAAATGGTCGAACTGGGTCAGTATGGCGTCCGATTTCATGGACAGGTTCAGATTCAACACGGAGAATACGCCAGATGTGTTCTACATCCAGAACTTGAAAAAGAAACCCACGGAGACATTCTGCGAGTATGCTACTCGTTGGAGATCAGAAGCTGCTAAGGTCAGACCGACTTTAGAAGAAGAACAAATGAACAGGTTTTTCGTCGGGGCTCAAGACCCACAGTACTACGAAAGGTTGATGCTGATTGAAGGCCAGAAATTTTCCGACATCATCAAGCTAGGGGAGAGGATCGAGGAAGGTATTAAAAGTGGTATGGTCACTAACTTTGAAGCATTACAGGCTACCAACAAGGCTCTACAGTCTGGTGGCACGTCCAAGAAAAGAGATGTGAGTGTCGTGATGGTTGCACAGAGAACAAAATCCCCAATCAAATACCAAACCTACCCAATACCCCCTCTTACAAATCAACCTACCTCAAATTACCAAGCACCTTTGCCCTCTTACCAAGCTCCACCACCTACTTACCAATCATCTCTACCTCCCGCATATCAGCCTACTTCACCCAAATACTGCCAACCCGCACACGTCTACCAAGCCTACAACACCCAACAAGCCCACTATCAATCACCTCCCCCTCGCCAAAATTTCCCTAGACCCCGACCAAACTTCGACCGCAGACCTCCCAAACAATACACCGCCATTGCCGAACCAATCGACCAGCTGTATGAAAGGCTTAAAGCTGCTAGTTACGTCACCCATATCCCTGCCATAACCCTAGAAAATCCTTCCCAATAGGTCAACCCAAAAAAAACATGTGCATACCATTCCGGCATGAAGGGGCATACCATTGATGAATGCCGCTCTCTGAAGGATAAAATCCAGGCATTGATTGACAACAAGATCATCGTGGCAAAGGAGCCTGCTCCGAATGTCCGCAACAACCCTCTACCAGACCACAAGGGTGGAGGTGTTCACATGATTGAGATAAAAGATGATTGGGACCTCAAAGGATCGATCGGATTGATCGCTGAAGGTGACGAGCCAAAGAAACCAACAGTCACACTTAATCCGATTGTAGTCCAGATCCAGCCTTCTGGAGACGCTGAAGTGAACATGTCCATATCACTTGATCTTGAAACACCATCTTCTGCAAAAACGCCAGGGCCGATTGAGGTCGAGTTGGGGTCCCCGAAGGCACCTACGCCATTTGAAGTTGCTATGTTACCTTCCAAAGCAAGGGTACCCATTCCGATAGCAATGTCGACCATAGCACCATTCCGTACGAAGGCCATCCCTTGGGATTACACAGCCGAGGCAAGGAGAAAAGGAAAAGCCAAAACCGGAGAAGCAGTTGCGGCACAGGGTATGACAAGAACTGGCAGGGTTTATACTCCAGAATACTTGGTTGAGTCGAGTAAGCAGACCTCTGGTCGACAAGCCATCACCGAAACTGGACCCGATGACCTCTGGAGAAAGATACAAGCAAAGGAATACTCAGTCATTGACCAATTGAATAAAACACCAGCACAGATCTCTATCCTAGCTCTGCTGCAAAGCTCCGATGCACATAAGAATGCCTTGTTAAAAGTACTAAGTGAGGCATATGTACCGAGCAACACCACGGGAGGAGAAATGGCAAATATGGTAGGGCAGGTATTGGAGAGTCACAAAATCACTTTCCACGAAGATGAGTTGCCACCGGAAGGTTTAAGCCACAACAAGGCGTTGCACATCACTGTGCAATGCGAGGATTATTTCATCACCCGGATTCTGATTGACGGAGGGTCCAGCCTCAATATTTGTCCATTGGTGACTCTCAGAACATTGGGAAAGAGCCTGCATGAGATCAAGGATGGAGCCATCAGTGTCAAGGCTTTCGATGGTTCCCAAAGATCCACTATTGGGGAAATCAGTTTGTGTCTGCAAATGGGAACCTACTTGGTTCGATGTCGACTTTCAAGTAATAGACATCCTAGCATCTTACAACTTGCTATTGGGACAACCCTGGATCCATGCCGCTGGGGCTATGGCATCAACCCTACATCAGGCAGTGAAGTTTGAGTGGAATCACCAAGAGGTGATTATTCATGGCGACGGTAGCAATCCCATATACAGTCGCCAGACCATCCCAACAATCGGAGGAATAAGAAAGATAGGCAGAGAAACCTACCACCACATTGAGCGAGTCAACACCGTGGACAAGGACAAATGGTGGGAAAACAAAATCGAAAGCATATAGAACTGGTACGGGTATGAACCTGGCAAAGGACTTGGCAAGAATCTCCAAGGAATCGCTAAGCCCATCAAGCTCAAGAAGCATGGCACCTCCTTCGGATTGGGATATGAGTATACCTGGGAAGAATTCAAGGATTGGTCGCCACCCTGGCGCAGCCCTTACTATCCATTGGAGCAGCCGATACCCCGTCTAGAACAGACTTTTCAACCAGCGGAAGTCATCTATGGGTCAGAAGAAGAGGAAACATTAGCAACAATGAGGAATTTGTTCTTAGAAGAGGATGATATGGACTGTTATGTCATTTTTTAGGAGGAGGGGGAGGAAGGCCCTTCTATACAAGTTGTAAGCAAATGAGCACGCCTCAACAATTGGACTGTCAGAACCACCAGAGCCCGGCGTGCCTCGGGGTAGCAAGGTTGAACAAAGCACCACGCATTATTTTGCTTTACTAGTTTATTTTCCTTTCGCATTTTATTTTTCATAAGAAAGAGCTCCAATGTTCAAAACACTTATCTTACAAATCACTCTCTTATTATTTCCTCTCATTACTTTACTTAAGCAGCATTACTATTACTTATCTTGATGAACCGACGATTGTGACATGCAACGAGACAACACAACAAACGAATATAGACTCGGAAGAAGATGATATACCAGAAGAGGTTGAGGATTTCGAGAATAGACCTAAGTCTAACTTGGACGAGACTGAGGTTATTAATTTGGGAGATGCAGAAAATGTCAAAGAAACACGTATCAATGTTCATTTGTCACCATCAGAAAGGAGGAGCCCTCATACTCGCAGAAATGGACGGAGAAGTTTGGCCAAAGCCGATAAATTCGGATGCAGTAAAGCGATACTATGTGTAACATTTATGATTTCCTTATATGATGTAATTTGAACTACGCCTGACCTGATTCCCGTTTAATAGGGGATACATAGGAGCCTTATGGGTTCGGTCACAATTCAATAAAATCATCATTTCCCCCGATATTGGAAACTGGGGCAGAATTTTGAGGAGGACCCTCAAAATTCCGAAGTTGATTTCAGCCATTTACCGCAAGCAGCCGTCAGAAGCAGCAACCCAGTAAACTGGGGCAGAATTTTGAGGAGGACCCTCAAAATTCCGGAGCGAGAAAGGTTGCAATGTCTTGGACCGCGTCGCACTCATCGGTTCATCTAAAGAAAAATTATTTCTCAATTATACATTTATGTTATACTTTACTAAATCATGCATAGCTACTATCAAATTGCTTTGTTTAGCGACGCTACCCCAATGATACACAGCATCACTGAAAACAGAGCCAAGCAGGACGAGCGAAGTCCACGGGGAATACGAACTAACCTTCCCCCCTCTACAAAACTCACGATTTTTCTTTGGATACAGGCACCCAAATCGCAAATCACCAAGTATATTTATGCACTCATACTTTTCAGGAATGCAACCTTCGGAACCATCACACCTACTCACAATTGCTATCCGTACATGATATCCCCAACAGCCACAATATCGCAATCAGCTATCAGCTATCAAGCCATCAGCTAAGAAATTCTACCTCCATCTGCATTTTGTGCATTGCATAAGGCTACTATTCTGCCTTCCGAGGTTAAGCTCTACCTCCATCTGCATTTTCTGCATTTGCATAAGGCTACCATTCTGCCTTCCGAGACTAAGCTCTGTCTCCATCTACATTTTCCGCATTGCATAAGGCTACTATTCTGCCTTCCGAGACTAAGCTCTGTCTCCATCTGCATTTTTGCATTTGCATAAGGCTACCATTCTGCCTTCCGAGACTAAGCTCTGTCTCCATCTGCATTTTCTGCATTGCATAAGGCTACTATTCTGCCTTCCGAGGTTAAGCTCTACCTCCATCTGCATTTTCTGCATTGCATAAGGCTACCATTCTGCCTTCCGAGGTTAAGCTCTACCTCCATCTTGCATCGGTTGAAATATCGCCATTTCTATTTATGTCATGCATCGGCTGAAAGATCGCCACCTTCATTTAAATCTTGCATCGGCTGAAATATCGTCACTTCATTTAAGTCTTGCATCGACTGAAATATCGCCACCTTCATTTAAATCTTGCATCGGCTGAAATATCGCCACTTCATTTACGTCTTGCATCGGCTGAAAGATCGCCAAATCCTGCATTTTTATGGGCTGAAAGATCACCAAATTGTCCAAAGGCGTCATTGTTCGGAGGCACCATTTTCATAGACCGAGAATGCCATGCCATGGCCTGAGGACCCCATTTTGTCTTTTGCATATCATTATTCAAAGGCATCGTAGTTCGGAGGCATCATTCTCATATCCCAAGAGCATCATTTCATAGCCTGCAAATCCTTTATAATACGCTTCATGGCCCAGGACGTCATGGTCTGAGGACGTCATCCTAACTGTCCAAAGACAACATTCATGGTCCAACGGGAACTTGCATCACGTTTAAATTTATGCACAATATATATTCGCATTGCTTATCTGCAGGTAAACCGGCTAGCAACGGCCGTCTCAGCAGGAGTGATCCCGCTCCAGTTCCCGCAGCCTATCAGACTCTGACCATCCTTCTCAACCTGAACACCGCGTCCGCTTTTCGAAAATCTTCATCGGCATATTCCGCCTATGGATCCCGAACTACATATGGCCTGATTCCTGTAAGACCAGGGATATGTAGGCAGCTCAGGAACCAAAGCTCGGTCAAAATTCTTCAAATCGTTTCGTTCGATCAAAATTGGCCATCATATCTTTACCCGACAACTCTTTCATCCTTCCCGAGTAAAGAGGGGCAGCTGTTGATACCCAATTTTTTCCTATGTATTTTTTTATACAAAATACTTTCAAAATAGCATGTACATACATATATAAGCATGCCCAAGAGTTTTGGTATTTTCCCCTAATTTATAAAGATTTTAAAAATTAATTTATTGTCCATTTTAGCAATAAAAAAAGTCAGTAATTATTCCCAAAGTTTATCGTTTTGGTGAATAACTTAATTTATTCTTATATTTACACCAAAATATAATTAAGGTGATATTTGCATATTTTTACAAATTTATTTGGTATTTTTATTGCATATAATTGCAATTATAGCATATTTTACGATTAATAGTATTTTATAATTGTAAATTTAGCTCCAGTCTTTTTAAATTTATATTTATGCACTATTAATTGTTTCAGTATTTCTAATTTACTTTTAAAATCAGCTTTACTATTAAAAAGGGAAAATTGGCTATTTAATATCTAGCCCCATTTTTATTTCAATTATAGCCCTATTTTATTTCAATTTCGGCCCCTAAATAGACCCAATTAATCAGCCCAATTTCAGTCCGGACCCAACCCACGACCCAACCCGTTCCCCACCTACCCGTCTAAATCTGGACCGTTGATCACTCAACATCAACGGCCAAAACTCACCCTTCCATAATTAAACCTAACAACCTACCCTAATCCCCCTCATTCTCACCGGACCCGCCGCCCTGAAATCCCAAAACACTCTCAAATCCTCTCAACAACTCTCCGAAACCCTAGCCTCCTCCCACCTTCCTTCACTGAATTTTCACCGGAATCCATGGCTTCCCAGGCCATGGATGGTCTCTACCCACCCTCTCCACCATTAGACCTTGAGTGTTCGAGGTCTAGAAGGCTGACTTCGATGGTTCTCCCTCCGGTCTTCTCCGATCTTCGATTCCATGGCTTCTCCGGCCATGCTCCGGCACATTCGAGACCCAGGAGCCTGATTCTTGACCTCTCCGACTCAAGATCGGACCTGTCTCCAAGCCTTTCTCATTTCTAGGGTTTCTCCGAAACCCTAAGCCATTCGAGGTTCTTTCACCGTTATTTGCTTAGATCTATACTGTGTCTATGCTTTTCTTGCCATCTAGAGTATTTTCCCCAAAAGTTTTTGTCTAAATCGTTTCTCTCCGATTTTAGGGTTTCTAAAAGGATTTTTGGAAAAAAAAATATTTCTGATTCTTTTTCTTCTTTGCTTTATGTGTGTTTGTTTACACCCTGCTCGTATGATTTCTTTATTTTATGCATTATATTGTCTTTTACCTCTTCTTTTCTACTCCTNGGTTCTTTACTTGCTTATTTTCTTAGATCTGGAACATGTCTATGTTCTATTGAACGTTTAAAAGATTTTCCCCAAATTTCCTTTTTCAAAATCATTTTTTCTTTCGATTTAGGGTTTCTGAAAGGTTTTCAAAAGCATCTTTCTGACTCTATTGTTCTTTCCTTATGTGTGTTTGTCTGACTTCTTTTACTACGCATGACCTTGAATTAGTTTTCTTTTTATCATGTATGTTTGTTTCTCATAAGTCTTTGGAAAAGACTTCTGAGCCTCTCTCAAGTGGCTTGCTTTCTCACCTCTATGTCTGATTCAATTCGAAAACCCTAGGATTTGGGGGTTTCTTGGCATTTTTGATTTGTGTGCGAGTTAGGGTTCTATTTTGGGACCCTGAACTCCCAGACTCGTTTTGAGTCTGCAAACTGGACTTATACCACTTTTGCTTATGATTTTGGACCTCTCTTTGATTAACTTCTCTTCCAAATAACTTGACAATCCCTTCTTGATTCACTTATTTGTGTGCTTTATATATGAGAAACTCCTCTTTCAAAAGGTTTACCAACTAACTGATTGAATCTGAAATCCTTTTAATAAGGCTGACAGATTGTCGCTGATTTTCTTTGATTGAACTTCCTTTACCTTTCCTGACTTGGTTCATTCTAATTGAACTTGTAATTTTGGTTTCATTGGCTGTTTGATTGACTCCCTTGCCATATTTAGCACAAACCGTGTACTGTTGATTATTTTCCTTAAATAACTCCTATGTATTTACCCTTCTTATGCTACTTTGAAAAGGTTTTAATTAAAACTCCTTTCCTTAACTGGTTTTTACCCGTTGAAATCAGAATCCCTTAACCAAAGGGAGATTGATTTCAATGTTATTTCCTTGCCTCTCTTACTTGTTTTCTGCACTATAAAAGGGACTGCCCTTCTGCACTTTTAAGAGGACGGACACATTACCAATCCTTAACTTCCAATTCAATACCTACACACTTGCAATACTGCTTTGAATTCAATACTCTTTCAACACTCTGCTTTGCTTGAAATCTTTGGGAACTACTTTGCTTGCAACTTGGCCTTTTCGAGATTACTGCTTTTACTTGTTTTTCCTGAGACCGGTATGTTCTGATTCAATTTTCTGCCTCACCCACTATGTGTTTACTTTATAGTTTCAGCACTCTTGTTTACTTTGCTGTTCATGTTCAGTGATTAAACCATGTATGTTCTTTCCTTGCACCTGTTTCTATTGTGAATCCCTACCCCTATTCCCTTTATGTGTTTGAGTTAAGGTTCTTGGCCTGGCAGTATCCAAATTACTGCCCAGGTCAGAACCTGGTCCTCAATGGATCCTAACTCCTCATATTTGGCTAACAGGTTGGTCAGGGGTGTGCCAACACTCTTAATTGCTGGGCATGACCACCAGCCTGCCATGGCTTTCCCTAATTCCCCTCTATGCACTTACACTTACTCTTAGACTCTTAAGTTCTGCCCCCCTCCTATGAGCCCTGCTTTGGGACCTTGAATTCAAACTAAACTTTGACATTTGAGGGCTGGCCTTTCCACACTGCATCATGATCTAATTCTGCAATGCATTTGGGGTGTAAGCATTGCCCGGAGCCCCTTTGAGACTCTTGGGAACTTTGATACATCCCAAACATGAGAAAGGCTTTTGGAAATCTGATCCTGGAAGTTGGTTTATCTCATATTGTTAGACTTCGAGTCTGAATTAGGCTGTTTGGTTGTAGCTTGAGTTTCTGATGTAATTTTTTTTACTTTTCTTGATTCACTTGGGTCTGTAATAATTTGTAATAACTATTGGGGATGGCTAGTGGAAAGGGATGGGAATGAATGCATGCAAAGGTAGATAACTTGCCTATAGGATTTTCTGATTCCTGCGTTCATATAGATAGCATACTTATAGGTTACTTATAAATTCCTGCATTCATGTAGATAACTTGTTCATAAGGTTACTTATAAATTTCTGCACTTCTGCATTCTCATCTTAGAAATTCTGCCTATAAGTCTTTTTTTGCATTTGTGTATATAGAAATCTGATGATAGGCTATAATTACGTATTTTAGTCGATTATTACACTCTAATTTACTGCACTTTAATTGAGTATGAGCTTTAATCGCTAGTGTTTTGCCCTAACTGTGTGTTTTATGCCTTGTAGGAGTGATTCTGAGCTATGTAGATGTTATGGAATGAATTCAAGTGATTTGGAGCTTTGAAGCATGAGTAAAAGTTCAAGGAATTAAGCAGGGATCGTGTTTGGGGGTCAACGGATGATAGTTAGAGCAACGGAGACTTCAGTAGGCAGATTGCGCACTGTCTAGTAAAATAGATATAACTTTTTGCTCAGAACTCTATTTTGGCTCCACAATATATGGTTGGAAAGATAACTCAAGGGGCTACAACTTTCATGTTGTACATTTTTCCAAATCCGGAATGGAACAGGGTGAAAAACGCGAGAAGAACGCGCGAAGTCGCGCATAGTTCGCGCGTATTACAAGCCGAGGCAGAAAGGTGCACGAAGACCGTGCGAAGGACGCGTCACCCGGGAAAAGTGTCCTTTTTCACATTGGATAAGGTATAATTGTTTGGGCCCAACCCTACTTGGTATATATACATGAGAGAACGTTTTTAGAGTAATTTTTGCACGGGAGGGGACGCCACTTTTGGTGATAACACACACCACGCTTGGAGGAGGCTTCTAACTAGTTTTTCTTCTCTTCTCTTTCTTTAATTTCATAGTTTATTAGTTCTAGAGTTTTGGGTGCTACATGAACGTTGTAGTTTGAAGCTTGAATTGTTCTTATTATTTTATCATATTGGTTTATTTATTCAATCTTGCGCTTAATTATTTGATTGCTTGATCACCAATTGAATACTATCTACGAATCTAGGATTGAACTCGGGAGAGGGAATTCTAGATTGCATATAAGATTGAGTAGAGCAAGATCTTAACTCTTAGGGGGAGCGGATTTGCGGTTAGGATAGGAATATACCTAATCGCCTTGCTTGGTTATTATACGGGAATTATAAATGCGTTCTTGTTAATCCTAATTCCATAGGAATATAGGCGTTAGGTTAGCTTGAATAGGCGAGTTGTACTTTGGGAGAAGGCTACGAGCAATATTAACCGTGTCAACCAATATACTAGATTAATTAATTAGACAATTTAGGTAGAAAACTCAACGGGATTGTTAGCTAACCCATAGCTCTAGAATATTCACTCGCATTGAATTCGTCTCTATAATTCACCAACTTGTTTTCTTTAATCTCTTAGTTTACTACTCTAGATTATCGTTAGTTAAATATTCATACGTTAGGATTCGCTTGAATAGATTAATTGTTTGGTTTAATTTAGTTGATAGTTAATCACAGGTCCCTATGGGTACGATATTTGGACTTACAATCCTATATTACTTGTCGACCACGTATACTTGCGTGTGCGTTTGGGAGCAACAAAATCCTGTCTCTAAGTTTCTGCATTTCCGCAGATAGGAATCATGATTATAGGTTTTCTGCACTTCTGCATATACATGTCACGAGGCAAACCATCATACGTCTAATAATAATCAACTTCATTCTAGATACCATGCCTATAGTACTCTTGCATTTATGTAATCGTTTAAAACCAATAACGCTTAGAAATCATGTCTATAGGAGTAATCAACTGAATCAGCTTCGTCTATTTCATCCATGAGTCTAAAATCAGCCACAAGGTCGTTTAAAATCTGCAGATCTTTTGTTTATAAAACCAGTAATCTTTTCTTTAAAACTCTGTTTTAAAAGGCAGAATTGGGACTCGCCCGGGGCTCGCCCCGGGGCGGAGCACTCGTAAAACGCCCCTGGGCTTATGTGTGGGGCTTAGTTCCGTGAGACTTACGCCTCGGCCACCGGGGCTTACGCCCCGGACACGCCCAACGCCCAGGGTACTAGGCTCGCCTAATAGAATTTTATGCAATTGTATGTAACTAAACTTGTAAATCCTCAAATTTTCTTACCAAATTGTTGACTATTCAAAATTACTTTTTTCTTAATCATAAATCATTAAGTTGAGAGTATTTTATGTCATAATTAAAATAAAAATTATTGCACGTTATCCACTAAGACTGCTATAATAGTAAATTTTGAATAAATCTTTCTTTTTGAAAGTATTTATTTATTAACTTTTGTTATGTCTTTACTATATAATAGTCCATAATTTTTTTATAATTATTTTTCTAAATGTTATTTTTTTTACGTTTACAAGATACTGTACTTATTAATTTAATATCTCAATATTAGCTAGTAACTATTTACAAATAATAAGTTATCATGATATTGTATGATGAATTACGTGTCAGTTTATTAACTTGTTAAAACTTAAAAATAAATGCTGCTAGAGAATCATATTTAAATTGTGAATTATATTTTTACATAAATTCTCTTTCAAATAGAAATCATATTAACTAAAAGGAGTATTTTAAGTAAAATATCAAATTATAATATTGAAATTCTTTCAAGATTTATTACTCCTTAAGAGATACATATAAGATTTCATATCGAATATAATACTCTTGTTGTTTGAGTTGTAACGACGTTGCAACTAATTTGCATATTATGATATATGTCATACTTTTCGTATTATTCATAGTCGAATTATAATTTTTTAAAATATTTTAAATAGATTATTTGTTATAATTTTGTAATTTTTATAATTATTTTTTATTTTGTACTATCTTAAAATTCTTGAAATTAGTAAAATTTAAAGATCCGTGGGACTTACGCCCCATGTCTCAGGGCTTACGCCTCGCCTCGTTAGAGGTAAAACGCCTCGCCTCTCGCCACCGCCTTTAAAAACATTGCTTTAAAATCAGTACGCTCTGTTAGATATCATGTCTATAGGTCTCACCTAGGCAAACCATTATTTGATTAATTAACAGTCTCAGTTTTGATAAACTACAACCAGACAAGGCTAATTCGGATTCCTCATCTGAGAAATATGTGATAAATCAGCCTGTCCTAACGCTTTAAATTTAATTCAGACCTAATCAGTACCTGTAAGTTATGCTAAATAATTTGTTGCTTTGAGTGAGGAGGCCTAGTTGAGCCTTTAACTGCTATGTGCTTCCCCTTTTACTGCTTTATATATTTTTGTTTGTCACACTAGGTTTTTTGTCCTTTTAAAACTCTGAAAAGCCAATCTCCCTTCCCTTTAGGATTAGTAGTCCCAACTGCCTACGGGACTGATAGGATTGGGGCAGGTAGTAGCATGCAATAAGTAACGAGACCATTCAGCGATTTAATACCTTAACAGGGTGGGTAAGGATAGACATGGATATGATGACCACGCGATAACACCACGTGTATAAATGATTACCGGGTGTTGCGTGGGGTGATCCATGTTATTTATAAACCTAGGACCCCCCTCCCTCTTTACTTGTTTAATTTCTTTTTTTTTTTTCAGAATTTTTATAAAAGCTATAAATTTTCAGTTCTTAAAACTCCTTCTTTTACTTCAATCTTTTAAAAGTCTCTTTTAGATATTTAATTTCCAGCACTGTTTTTTTTTCTCCGAACCTCTGCCTCTTTTACTCCTTTGTTGATTATTTGTACCAATTATTTGACCCCCCTTTATGCACTTATACATCCTTTAAATAATTATGAAATCGCTTATTTCTAAACTTCAACACGCTTTTTAATTTTTATACTTTCCTTGTTGCAATCATTATGTGAAAGTTATCATGTTTGCTTACTTGTTGTTTCCATTCAAAGTCACAATTGTAGCATGGCCGGGACACTAGTGGATCTTGGGGGTGCCTAACACCTTCCCTCGAGATAATTTCAAGCCCTTACCTATTCTCTGGTTCTTCTTCTCTTTTGAATTTCTTAGTGTCCTAATGCACTTAATCATTAGGTGGCAACTCTTCTAAATTGCAAACCCAATTCCCTAAAGGAAAAGAGTTGTCCGCCCAAATATCATAAACCCGATTTCGCCTTTAGGAAAAGGGGGCATCGACAACATCACTGTATATATAGACTCATTCTTTACCTTGACTTTGTATCTGTTAGTGGATTTTCATGGTTTCCCGTTTCCAATTTCATTGTTAATTTGTTATTATTAAATTTACGTGCTTGCTCGTCTTAAAATATCAATAGTATGTAACTTTTTGTTCGCTCCACCAAATATAATGATGATCTTCTGTTTTTTTATAGGTGCAAAACATCAGTGTTAATACATTATTTTTGGAACAAAACTAGCCATGCAGGATGAAATCATAGAGTAAGTTACAGTTAAGTTGGCAGATTTAATTCATAGAATTATATCTTATGCCATTGAATAATCTCATTTTCCATTTTGTTGGATCGCAATTGTTGTCTCATTTTCTGTTTTGCTTCAAAGATTGGACAATATCAATTTTCTTTTCTTATAATTTTTATTTTTCTATTTTGTTTGTTTTCATAATTTTTATCCCTCCCGTTACTGCACATATTGGCTACCTTTTTTCCTATATTTTTCCTTTAATATCTCCTCCTAATTTTATGTAAAAATCCCTAAAAATTAGTTTTTGTAGGGAAATGACATCGAAAATAACAACAATAATAATATTGCAATAATATTATTTGTGAACGGATACACGGACTGGCTTGAGTCGTGCTAGGCACTGTCCTAAGAAACTATTTCAGTAATGTGAAATATTTTCCCAGGATTAAACAAGCCTACCTCTATTGGGGAGGATACAGGAATCAGCAAAATAGTAAATTACAAACCCAGTTGTTTTAAAAGAGGGGACAAAACAAAGTAGACTATAAATGTTTTAAGGAGAAAGAAAAGGAACGAAAGAAGCAAAGTGTAGAATATCCTGCTCCATGATGTCTACTTGTAGGCCTATTTATAGGCTAATTGAGGGGCTTAGGTCATGCCAAGTGTATGACACTTGTTTATAACTTTGCATGCAATTTGCCACATGGTTGAACACTTGACACTTGTTTATAACTTTCCATGCAAGTTGCCACATGGTTAAACACTTGTCCATTTTTTGGAAAATATTACAACAGTTCCCCCACATATTTTCAAAAAATTCAATACAAAGAAGAATAAGATTTGCTGGATTTGTATGGTCCAAATGCAATAGGTTTGGTGTCTTTTGGAATATGAACCAAACTTAGATCAATAAAGTTTAACTCACAGAATTACGGGTGAAAGATAATATTTCTATGAACCAATAATTCCTATTGTAAGTCAGAGATTTTATCAATCACATTTCGAAAATTTTATCAATCACATTTCGACCCCCGGTAATTTTGCTGTTCAACGCGGTTTTGCGCTCAATAGGCCATGCGCGTGCCTGGTTATTCACGAGAGCTCTAGAGACTAGGCCAAAATTTCATAGGAGCGGCCCACTCCACTCTCATATAGGTGAATCCATCAAGTGTATACTGCTTTTAAGTACACCATCCATAAGGACTATGAATTCATTAAGAGTTATAACTCAGCCTCTCAATTAGTAGCAGTTAAGTACTCTCTTTTAGTACTTCAGTGCCAATATCGACTTGTTATTACCCATATGAACCTATTTCATGGGATCTCCAATCACATAGGTTGGGTTACCATCTTTATTGACAACATGTCGGCCTTAACTCCATCTCTTTTGAGGTTTGAAGAATTAATTCTCTTTCCACGGGTTTAGTAAGAGGATCGGCCAAATTTATCTCTGACTTCACATAGTCAATGGAGATTATTCCATCTCTCAACAGCTGTTTTATGACATCATGTCTCAATTTCATGTGTCTACTTTTACAATTATAAGATTTATTCTTTGCAATAGCTATTGCCACTTGACAATCACAATGCATAGTCACATGAGGCAATACGTCCTTTGTTAAAGGGATATTAGATAAGAAGTTTCTTAGCCACTCAGCCTCAGAGCCAGCTAACTCCAGAGCTACAAACTCTGATTCCATAGTTGATCTAGCAATGATCGTCTGTTTAGCTGATTTCTGCGATATTGCACCTCCACCAAAGGTGAATACATAACCACTAGTAGATTTTGTCTCATTTGAATCAGAGATCCAGTTTGCATCACTGTACCCTTCTAAAGTAGAAGGAAATTCACTATATAGGATACCATAATTCATGGTTCCTCTCAAATATTTCATTAGTCTATCTAATGCAGACCAATGCTCTCTGTTGGGATTATAAGTATATCTACTCAGTCTACACACAGCATAGGCTATATCAGGCCTTGTAAAATTCATTAAATGCATCAAACTCCCAATAATCTGAGCATATTTAGACTGAGCAACTGGGTCACCATTATTCTTTTTCAACTTAGAGTTAGCATCAAAAGGAGTGCTCACAGATGTGACATTAAAATATTCAAACTTCTTAAGAAGTCTCTCAACATAATGTTGTTGTGACAACATTATTCCATCTTCACTTCTTATAACTTTAACTCCCAATATTGTATTTACTTCACCCAGATCTTTCATATCAAAATTAGCTGACAAAAATAATTTTGTACTTTGCACAATATTTAAGTTTGTACCAAATATAAGCATGTCATCAACATATAGACATATTATCACATAATCATTGTCTACAACTTTAGTATAAACACATTTATCCACCTCAACTGAAGAAAACTCGTCTTTTAGTAAGACTTGTTCAAATTTCTCATACCACTGCTTAGGAGCTTGTTTAAGGCCATAAAGAGATTTAATTAATTTACAAACTTTATTTTCTTGTCCAGGAATAACACAGCCTTCAGGTTGAACCATAAAAATTTCTTCTTCTAAATCACCATTCAAAAAAACAGTTTTGACATCCATTTGGTGGATAAAAAGCTTACGGATTGAAGCTAAGGCAATTAATACTCGAATAGAAGAAATTCTAGTCACAGGTGCAAATGTATCAAAATAATCTATATTTTATTTTTGAGAAAATTCTTTTGCTACTAACCGAGCTTTATATTTATCTAAAGATCCATCTGGATTAAATTTCTTTATGAAAATCCATTTACAACCAACAAGTTTTGCACCAGGTGGTAAGTCAGTTAAAATCCATGTATTATTTTTCATAATAGAATCAATTTCAACTTTTATTGCCTCTTTCCAATGTTTAGCATCTGAAGAAGATATAGCTTCAAAATAATTTGATGGTTTATTATCGACAATAAAAGTTTGAAAGTCATTTCCATATGAAAAATATTCTTTCCTAGGCCTTTTACTCCTTCTCAATTCCTCATTAGAGGTAATTTCACTATTTACTTTAACAGGTGTATGAGAAATTTTATCAGATAGTGAAAAAATATGTTCAAAGAATTCAGCATTCTTTGTCTCAATTATAGTATTGCAATCAAGCACATCACTTTTTAAAACAAGAAATCTATATGCAACACTATGTTCTGCATATCCAATTAGCATGCAATCAGCAGTTTTAGAACCTATTTTTCTCTTTTTAAATTCAGGCAAAAGAACTTTAGCAAGGCACCCCCACACTTTTAAAAAATTTAAATTAGGTTTATAACCCTTCCACAATTCATAAGGAGTTTTGCCTGTTCTTCTATGTGGTATTCTGTTTTGTAAGTGACATGCAGATAGAATAGCTTCACCCCACAGATTATCAGGAGCATTTGAATTAACTAACATAGAGTTCATCATTTCTTTCAATGTTCTATTTTTATTGCTAGTATCAGAAATATAAAGCACAAATAAACCATAGTTACAATATCCATTGCCCACAAAAATATCATTTTTGGTCAATACGACCTCATTATTTTAAAATGAAACCTTCACTCCAACTTTTCCTAATAACCCCATAGAAACCAAATTGGTTTGGATATTAGGAACATACAATACATCACTCAATGCTAGAGTCTTACCAGATGTGAGTTTGAGAAGAATTTTTCCTTTCCCAAGAACACGAGTTGTTCTTGAGTCACTAAGATAAATAGTTTCTTCTCCTTCCTCAACTTGGATGTAAGACAAAAATTTATTTTTGTTTGCACAAATGTGCCTAGTAGCACCAGAGTCTATCACACAATCTCTCACACTAGCCACATAATTTATTTGGGAAATGACCGCAACAATTATATTATCCGCATTAGTCAAATTTAATTTTGACTTAGCGAGATTGTCATTTATCCCAACTCTACTATTGCATTGAGGTGCATTTTTCTTGAAGGTTTTAATATTAGCATTGGATATGTAACCATGTCTGTTCACATACCTGTGTTTGGACATTAGTGTCTGCCAAAGTTGTGGATGCAATAACGTATTTGCAACACCATGAATATCTGGAAGGGCAGCTGGAACAGTAGCAATAGAGACAACACCAAAATTGGTAGCACCATAAAAAATTTCCGTAGTAGCGCCAAGGAACTTTTTTTTTTTCGGTACATAAAGTTACTCCTCTTAGCACGAGGGTTGGAGGCAACAATCCAGTGCTAAGGAACCTATGTAATACACGATATGATTTGGTAAAAGGTACCACCATTAACCTTTTCTATTTTTATACTTTACATATGCTTATATCTCTAAAATATACTACTTCCTCGGTATCAATTTATATGAACCTTTTTGACTGGGCACGAAGTTTAAGTAAAAGTGAAGACCTTTAAAATTTGTGGTCCTAAACAAGTCAAAAAGGGGCCCAAAGTATTTGTGTGGTTATAAAAGCTTATCATTAAGGGAAGAATTGTAAGTTTAAGCTAAATTACTTCCAAATTTAGAAATGGTTCATTTTTTTTGGAACGGACCAAAAAAAAAAAGGTCTACGTAAACTGGAATAGAGTGAGTATAAGATTATACATCTTTTGCTAGTGTTTTAGAATTTTGAACCCATTAATATTAGCTTACATGCGCGTACCTTCAGACTTGAATAATATAAATATCTGCGAGGCCTAAGGTGGCGTTATGATTTAGGGTTAAACCCACCCCTAACGCCGTTATTTGTCTGTTCACATAGAACGGAAACGGGGACGCCTATTTTTTCCTTATATTATAATTTATATATATATAAAAAAATCACCGCTTCGCTAGGTTGAGCCATTTTGATATTCAGTCTGCTGCTGCTCCTCTTCCCTCATTAGCCACACCGCACACGCTCATTTTCTCTCCAATTCACTTGCTGCACTTTATTGGCTTGATTGATTGAGATAAACCCTAGGATTTTCAGGCACTGGTTTGGAGTTTGGGCATTCATTTTGACCTACACAAGGCGTGCAATCTCCCTTCCGTCTTTTAATTATATATAGATATGTGTTTATTTATGTGTATCGGAGTGATTTTTTGGGATTTGCATTTCATATCCGGTGAATGTTCGTGAGGGGTGTTTTTGTCCTTTTTATTGTTTAGTGATTTTTGATCTGTGAATACTTCTTAGGATTGAAATCCGTCTAATCATGCTCCTGATAGTAAAGTTTTTTTTAAGGTATGAAATTTGATTAGGTTATGATACCTTCTATCTAAACTCTATTAAACTCATTTTTTCCTTGCAGAAAATGATTGTCTATTTGTTAACTTTTGTGTTTCTGTTACTGTGTGCATTTTTTCCAATTCAAAAGAGTCGAGGCTTGTAATTTCTTGTAGTAGGATAGATTAAGAATGAAGTTAGATTAAGGCCAAGCTCTCAGGGTTTACGGAATTGGCATCACTGGTATTTTCTTTGCCTGTGCTTGTTTGTGTGTGTGTGTGTGCGCGTGTGTGTGTATATATATATGCATCCTTTCTGTTATATACATTCAGCATATACAAGTGGTAATGCATGGGAGTTAATTGCTGGTGGATCTGTGGCTTTTTAAGTTTTGAGCTTTGACTTGTTAATTTTCTTGCCTTCATTTATTATCTGAATATGTGTTTCATTCATTGACATGTTTTTAATTGTGTAGTTATTTGACGAGCTTGGAGTTTGCACCTAGGGAGCAACTTTCATCTACCAGAGGAGGCAACCATAAATACATTGGATGCGTTGTGGGAACTGACTTTGTACTCCTGATTTGATATGGGTTTTGATATTGAATGCATAGTTGACATCCATACCTATCCTGGGGAGTATTTCTGTCCTGTTTGTCGCACTCTTGTCTTCCCTAATGAAGCCCTCCAATCACAGTGCACTCATCTCTACTGCAAACCTTGTCTGGCCCATGTTGCCAATGGAAGCCGGGCCTGTCCCTATGATGGATACTTGGTGACTGAAGCAGACTCTAAAGTGGGCTCCCTGTACATTGTACTTTTAGATAATTGCTGATGGTTTTGCTACTCGTGGTATTTCAAATGTGTTGCATTTTACTTTTTCTTGCAGCCCCTTATCGAGTCAGACAAGACGCTTGCTGAAAGCATAGGCAAAGTTAAAGTGCGTTGTCTCTATCACAGAAGTGGATGCACATGGGAAGGTCCCTTGTCTGAATGCACTTCCCATTGTTCTGGCTGTTCCTTTGGGAATTCTCCAGTTATATGCAATAGATGTGGAGTCCAGATTGTGCATCGACAAGTGCATGAACATGCTCAGAGTTGTCCTGTGAGTGCTTTTCATGCATGTGTAGTACTCATCTTTTCCTATAAGGAATGATTTCTTAGTATATCTTCTATCCAGGGTGTATATCCTGCACAACAGGCAGCTAATGGTGCCCAAGATAATCCTAGCTCTGGAGCAGCTGCCACTGCTGCTGGTGATGACTCGAATCAAACTACAACTCATTCAGGAACTCCAGCTTCTCAAACACCAAATCCTCAAAGCACTACTGCTTCCCTGCTTAATGGACAAGATCGTAATCAGCAGACAAGTGCCAGCTCTCAGGCTCCTGCTACAGCTTCAGCTGGTGTGCCTACTTCAGATCAGTGGTATCAGCAACAATATCAACAGTATTTTCAGCAATATGCTGGATATGATCCTTATCAACAGCAAACTTATCAACAATACTATCCCTATCAGCAACAACCCGTCCAACAATATCAGCAACAACCCGTCCAACAATATCAGCAACAACCTCCAATTTACATGCAGCCACCAGCACAACCCCAGACCCCAATCCCAGGACAGCCTCAATCCCAGCCCCAGCCGCAACCATTGAATCCTCAACCTCACCCTCAAATGCAAGCTCTACCTAAAGGGCCAACTCAACCACAGGTTCAAGCTGTGGCTCAGCAACATCAAAACCAGGTTCAAGTCAACCCACAGCAGCAGCTTCCACCAACTGGGCAGTCTCATACCCAAATTCCATCACAAATATTTCCAGCTTCTCATGCTCAGCCACCTACTCAGCCTCCGCCATATCCTCAGCCCTATCCGATGCAATCTCATTCACAACACCATGTGCAGGTGCCACAGTATCAGCAGCATCCTGCCCAGGTTCACCCTCCCCAGTCTTCTCAAGCCCAACCGCAACCTCATTCACAACTTCAACCGCAGATAAGTGTTCAACATCATCAACAATCTCATGGCCAATTGCGCCCCCCTCAGGCTGGCCAAGCTGCTCATGGACAGACTCAGACCCTCCATTCAACAGTCAATGCTGTTTCAGGGTACAATTCCTATCCACAACCCCAGCCCATGCAGCAAATGCCTATAGGGTTTACACAGCAAACTCCAATACGTCCACATCCTACTAGTGGGCCTATTCCTCCAGTTCAAACTCATAGTCAGGTTCCTCAACAACCTCCTTTGCGCACCAATCAGCAATGGGGCTTGGTACCTTCTCAAGGTCAAACTCCTGCACAGTCTCAACTTTATCCTGCTCCGCAAGCAGGGCATTTAATTCAGCAACATCCTGTTCAGCCTAATCAACAACCAATGTCTCAGCAATACAGTCAACAGCAGGCATTTCCTGGTCCATTGCAGAGTCAGTCACACCAACAGGGTCATCTTACTCACCAGCAGCCTTTGCAGTCTCAGTTTCGCCCGCAAGGTCTTCCTAATGTGGTGCCTCAGAGTACACACACTTATATCCAACCACAGCAAAATGTTTCCTTACCACCTCCCCCACAGCTTCAACAATCTCAAACATATATAGGAAGACCTGGGATGCAAAATCATGTCCAGGGAATTTCTCAGGCCCATGGTGGGTATAATACTGCACCCCAGGTCAGATCTGTCCAGCCCGCTTTAAGCCAACCACAACTGAATCCAAGTTATGGGAACAACATGAGCAATGAGCTTGAGTCTATGGATCAGAAGAAACGTTCAGCCCTAGAAAGCCATGGTGATCAGTTACCTGACAAAACCGGAAGGCCAGAAGTGGGAGTTCCTTTCCAGGATAATGCTCAAAATGATCTAATTTCCTCTGCAGCCAAATCAACTGATGCAATGGCCCCAAGATTTGAAGCTGACTTAAACGATGAACAACAGAAGCTTAAGAAAACTGCTGATGAGTATAGACAGAGGGCCAGCAGTGATATACATGCTCATAAGGGTGATTCGGACGAGCTTATGGACAAAAGAACTGTTAAGGAAGAGGGGAATGAGAATTCTTTGGAGCCTAGATCTGCTAACAAATCAGCTGATGTAACAGTTAAAGCAGAGAAAGATGCCTATGATGATGCTCCAAAAGAACTGGACAAGTGTTTGGCAAACCATGCATCATCTGATGCTGCTGATGGTTCAATTAAGAATCTGAACCCTGGAAGAAATTCACATGACGTTGCCATTGACAGAGGGGGTTTTCAGCGGTATGGGCATGAGATGCCACCACCAAACTCTGGACCATCTTCTCAACAAAGGCCTTTTGGTCCTATGATAATACCACCAATGCCACCTCCAGGCTGTGCTCCTCATGCCCAAGTTCCCAGATATTCCACTGCAATGATGCCTTCCGGGGATGTGCCCCAGTCTTGTCAGCCATTGAATTCTCGTGATCATCATCCACAATTCCTGAAGCAGCCTAGTAATGCCTCCGTTGGTGCTATACCTGGTCCAGGATCTACAACACTCTTTGGTAGAGGGCCTGGTCATTTTCCTCCAGCAGGTGATTACCGAGAGGGGATAACGGGAATGGGAAGAGCACCATTAAGTGGTCCTGAAATTCCCAGTGGAACACAACACTCGGTTAATCCAGCAGAATCTGAAATGTTTCAAAATCAAAGTAATCGTTTTGATGGAAATCAACCAAACCTGTTTCCGCCAGGGTCTTTTGAAAAGGTTCCATTTGGCCAATCTAGAAGTATGGAATCAGCTAGGAATAAAAGGTTGAAGGCGCCTGTGGGAGAGCATTTAAGTCCTTTACCAGTGCCTCATGATCAAGGTGAGTTGGAATTTGATATTCAACAATTTCCATAATCATTTATATTTATCGGAAGAAAAATAATCAGTTTCCTAAATGATTACATTAAATAATGAACTTGTTGATGCAGCATCACGGCCACTTGACAAGCCACCTCGCGGATTAGTATATGATTCTGGATCAAAATTGGAGGTCAGTGCTGGGGTTCCACCTAACAGATTATTGCCACCATATCATCCTCCTGGTTCGATGCATTTCAAGGACAGTGGAGAAAGAGAAGCACCACTTGGTCCTCATGATGATGATAGAAAAAGGGCAGGACCTGGGTTTGGTGTGCATCATATGGGTTATTTGTCTGCCCGAAATCCTGATGGGGAGGTCTTTAACATTCCACCGCGCAGATTTCGAAGTCACTCAGGTTTTGAAGATATTGGTGGCAGAGAGCCCCGCCAATTTATTGAAGGGCCTAAACCTTTAAATTTTCCTTCCAATGTAGCTGGTGGTTTATTCTCTGATGGTAGGTTCCAACCTTTGCCTGGCCACTCACATGGGCTCGAGGTTGATGGTCATGGGGACTTGAGAGGTACCGAGCATACTACCTTTATTCGTCCTTACAACCATGTCCATAGTGGTGATATGTTTGGAAAAGACGCTCCGAATCATTTGCATCATCTTGAGCCTTTGGATCCTCAGAAATTACCAAGTCATTTACGTTTTGCTGAACCTGCTGGCTTTGGTACCTTTGCTGGCCGTGCTTATAGGGGGGAGTTGTCAGGGCCTGGTGATTTTCCTGGTTTTGGTGAACCAGTTGGACGCTACACACCTGGTATACCACGGTTTGGGGAGCCTGGATTTAGGAGCAGGTATCCTGTCCCAGGATTTCCAAACGATGGACTTTATGCGGTAAGTGTTACATTATGAATCCTGTTATTTTCTTGTTCTTTTCCTTCCAGTAGTGTATTATTTCTTGAAAATTGAGCTTTATAGCCTTGCAATCTTGTGATGGTCATTATGTGCATGAAATGAGTAGTGTTTTATTAATTTTTTTAACTACAACTTCTCAGGGTGATATGGATTCCTTTGATAGACCAAGAAAGAGGAAGCCCGTGAGCATGGGCTGGTGCCGCATTTGCAAGGTTGATTGTGAAACTGTTGAGGGCCTAGATATGCATTCACAGACAAGAGAGCACCAGGATATGGCTATGGATATGGTCAGGACTATCAAGGAGCAAAACCGAAAAAAACAGAAGTGAGTGTTCTGTATATTTTGTAACCGGCAAATTCCACCGCGTAGATTGTTATTCCATCTGCTACCATTTTGTAGGACTTTTAGTGATCGTGCTGCAGTTGAAGAGAAAGGCAAGCCTAGAAAGGCAGTGTTCGAGGGCCGTGGTAGAAAAGCATGAGCCTGGGATGGTAAACAGGAAGTAGAAGGCAGTGGTTGATGGTTGTTACTAAGCTCTCAATCGGGCGTTTGCATTGCAATGTAGGTGCTAATTACAGTGTCTTTCTTCCTTTTCTGGGGGGTTTTTATCCTAGCTTTGTCATTTCAGGTTGCTGCCCTGTTGTTGGAGATGGTTTTGGATTGGAAGTTTCTGTGGCAGTTAAGTTGTTTTGCCTATGGTTTTGAAATTTTACTTTCCCCATATCAGGACGATTTATGTCAACTTAGTCCTAGTGGATTTGTAGCTATGTTAATGCACTTTCTTACTTGTGCAATCTAGTTTAGGGAAATATTTCCTGCGAATTAAACGTTGCTATGCATTAGGTTCAGCTGTTCAGTACATATGAGAGTTTTTATAAAATGTATGCTCTAGAATTACCTTTATCTTCTAATGCTCCTTCATGCTCCGGGAAAGAAATAATAACTAGTTGTGGTACTTCTTTGGATATGGGATAGTGAAGACTGATCCGTAAATCATAACCTTGAAATCATACCATAGAAGAACACTTCTCCACAAAGAATGGTATAGAAGTAGTCCTGCTATATGCTTCCTAGCCAAAACATTACAATCTATTAGATGATGGATTTTTGGAAAAATAAGAAGGAAAAAAAAGTTTGTGGAGGTCAGTTTTGGCCCTGATAGTGCAGTTTGCTGGGCATAGATTGGAAATCCAGTTTACTTTTTTGGTGAGCTGAATATCCACTACGCCTAAGAGGGGTTCTTATGCCACCTTGGGTTGCAGTGACTACATAAAGCAGCGATGCACACACTTATCCAAACAAACAAAAGCAGATACACAAAGACAGAAGATGTGATCCATGGATGTATTGTGCACTTAGCAACCGGAGATAAAAATATACCTCCACTGATCAAAGCAGCAAGATAAAAGTAGGAACTCCCTTGTTTACAATTTACCATCTTAGTTTTTAGAACATGTACTTCTAGTGGCTAGAGTCTAAATTATTGAACACTGGAATGAAACGGGTTTAAATGGAATGAAATCATATGACGGTCCTAATAGCCGATCCCAGCTAGCTTATAATTGAGGCGTACCAGTTGGTAAGGCATTCTTTCATTGCTTGAAGATGTTTTCCTGGTCTTAACATTGAAGTTCAGTAAGCACTGTCTTGTGTGCATGTTGTATGGAGTCTGTTCCATATATGACAGGTCTATGTCTAAGCTGTTAAATTACTGTGCTGTAGCATCCATTAGATTGGTAGATTGGTACAACTGTATTATATCGTGTAAAGTTACAGCTGGTGGCCGTCGGTTAACAGACTGTCGACATCGGATTGCTCTTTTTCTTGATTGAGAGGAGGAGGCTTGTATGGACGATTTTTATGCAGTTTCTTCCTCTTTTCTGATGTTATGGTTGTAGACTTTGATGTTCTTCTGAGTTAATATTTTCTTAGAAATTGAGTTATCTAGTTTACCTATTTAGATAAAAGATTACGGTAAGTTAAGAATTGGACTCCACCATAGTTATCTTTGTTTTAAGTTTATACTTCAATTTTGAGCTTTGACCAAGGGGTAGTTGTAGTTCAAGACTCAAGAGTGGGTAAATGTTGTCCTGGATCATTTTTGTTTAGGTGATTAGGATAATGTGGTGTCTAAGTTTTGTCACCAACTCACAATGTTCTAATGATGATTTAGTGGCCAACCAGAAAAACTATGAAAAGACACGTTTATGCTCTAGACTAAAATCCACCAAGTTTAGATGACATGAAAATGAAATTTTGTTATGAGGGAATCAGTTTTAAGTAGATAGTTAAAGCTTGTTCTTGAATACATGCTTATTCCCGTAAAATGTGAGTTGTGGTAGGGAGAAGCTTTTCTTATTGGTCGTGACACATAGCACCTATTTATTTATTTATTTTACAGAGTTTTTTTTTTGTGTTATCTCTTTTAGCACTTCCGAGCAGTTTTTTATTTTGTTATGTTCTTTCATGTCTCGGGGACACATCCTGGTTTTCATGTTTCTTAATCCATCCATCTTGTAATTCCTGCCTTGGTCTTTTAAGCTGGTCTGCCTATTGCGCAAGCTTAATCGTCAATCTAGGTTGCTTATTTCGCTCTCTCCTTTCCTGAGACTGTTGATGTGACATGTAGTTTAGTCCTAAAGAAATAATAACAATGTGACTATGTTTGCCCACGAAATGTTACCCTTTGGTGATTCGAACAGAAGTTAGTAGCAATAGTATGAAATTTAGTAATAGCCTGGTTGGCCAAGCTGCAAAAGTCAGCTTATTTTGAAAAGTGCTTTTTCTCAAAAGTGCTTTTTTCAAAAGTACTTTTGGTGAGAAGTACTTTGTGTTTGGAAAACTTATTTGAAAAGCACTTATGAGCAGCAATTAGTGTTTGGCCATGTTTTTAAAACTGCTTCTAAGTGTATTTTTCTCAAAAGTGCTTTTCAAATAAGTGCTTTTGGAGAGAAGCTATTTTTTTCTGCTTCTACTCAAAAGCACTTTTTTCCCCTCTAAAAGCTTGGCCAAACACTTCAACTTTGGAAAAAAAAAAGTGCTTTTGGCTTGGAGAAGCTTGGCCAAACAGGCTATAAAGTGGGACTCTATTTGGAGCCTCCCTTGTTTATGTTCCTCTTTTCATAACCTCTTTTCTACTAGGTTCTCTGTTTATTTCTTCTTTGCAAGTTAAAGCACTGCTCTACTGTTTCACTGGTTAATCCGTTGTCGCAAATGTGGGAAATAGTTTCTTATTATTTCAAAACTTTATCTTTCTCTCTGGGGCTACATTTTGAAGTTAATTTTCTTCTGATTGAAATTTCTACAATAGATCTTTTCCATTCAACTTGTCTTTTTTGGGCGAGGCAGAAGAGATAAAAGGTTGACTCTTCAGCAGAACAGTTTACCTGCAACTTTTTCGGTGGTAAGGATATGCTTGATGTATAAAACTTGTTTATCAGCATATATAGTGTTTTGTTGGTTGAATTGGTAATCTGCTGGATCATATTCTTTTCTTTAGCCTCCTTTAACATTCTTAGACATCTGTTTATTAAATTCTCTTGTAGTTGAGTAATTATTTGGAAGTATTTTTAGCTGTGCTCTATTTTGGAGTTTAGGTATTAGCTGCTACACTCAAGGGTGCCTTAGTGTTTTTGTCTCATGCAGTGTGCATGTGGGAGCTTCTATGTGGAAGCTGACATTTCTCAGTGTCCACCCTCTCTGAGGTTTGTAGATTCTTTTTAAAATAAAAAAAAATAAAAATTATGATTCGGTGATTATCCTATTATGACTAGTGTAGGCATCATTGTTTGAATGTTGGTCGTTGCTTAATAAGTGTTTAGATTCTTTTTGGTACAAACATAATCCCATTAGTTGTGAATTCAACAAGTGCCCCTTTGCGTGCAGCATTTGTGTTTTCAATAGGAACATGATATTTTAAGAGAAATCTTGATTGGTTGTGTCTCATCAACGTTATAACATAGATTGATTGTGTATAGCTGGAAATTCACCGGCAAACTTGGCTGTAAACAGGCATATTTATGGCATAATTTGAAGCAACTAAAATTGATGCTTGCTTCACAAAAAATCCACTCGGTGCGGCAGTCTAAATGTCACAAGGCATTTTTGAGCTTTTGCTATGTAGTATGTTGCTTTTCAGAGGCTGCTGGTGCTAGGGCTTATAGCTACTGGTATGATGTGTTTATTCTAATCTGTGATACTGTAAGAGTAGCAAGCATGTCAATTAGCCATTAGCTGCTCTTTCTTTGAGTGTAACTTCCCCACTGTCCAACCAGTTTCCACTGCGGTATCTAGTTTTTACCCTTGTTCACTATTGTGGCGGAGCATTTTAGATGATAGAGTAGAGCTACTTAATCTCATGCCGAAGGATTAAACATTGTAGTGGTTAGTTTGACTTAATAATAATAATATTTAAAGAAAAGGGAATACTCGGAACACAGCTTATGGTATGAAGTTAGGATTTTGGTTGGTTCCTTCATGAAAATTTGGCGGTCCCAGGATATGTTATCTAAGCTGTAGAGATGTTTTTGCCATGATATGGAGTTGAAATAATACTTGCCTTTTCTTATAGGTTTCTGGTTCATTGCAGGTATGATTATAGGAAATATATGAGATCCATCTATCCTTGGTCACGTGATGTAGTTGACTATAAATTAAAGAGATGTTCAAAATTTAGGTTCCCTTTCGTTGATCCATTTTAAATTTGACTCAAAATTGATTACCTGATATCAGTGTCCTTTTGACCACAGGAAGATTCAAACTCCATGGATTGCCAATGATACATTATTACTATAATAACTAGCTTCCGATGAAAATAAATTACAAATTGCGTAGATGTATATTTTATGATAGTTGCACATCATCTAGGTTGTATGGATGCCAAGTACTATTTAGTAGTAGATGTATGTATCCAAATCCATTGCGTCCATGTTGATGCTATAAGAGTTCAGAATTCACTGGTGTTATTAAGGCATCGTTTGGTTCCTCATATGGCTGTTTGACTCTAGATTGTTCAGATTTCAGCACACTTAAGTGCATGTTTTTCTTTTATAATCATTTTTCTGAACTGGTCCGGTTCATAACTGATGTACAGTGTTTTGAAATTACTAAGCATTGATCACTATAAATATTCCGTTCATAAATGTTATACAAAGTTTTGAAATTATTAAGACATCGATCACTTCAAAAGTTCATGTTAATGTGATCTTATATGATTCCATTACTAATGGCTAGTTCAATCCAACCTCCATGGCACAGCTGTCAGTGCTACTCACAACCACTGACCGTATACACGTGAGGCATTACAACACTCCTACAATTGCATAACTACCATTGCGACCTTTACTATCTCAATGTTGAGCTATTAGCTTTTTGACCGTGCCTCAGCAAATAAATAGTTTATGTTTATGATTTTCTTTAATATTTTGGAGATTATGCAAGTATCATTTTGTTGAATAATATTTTATTAATTTGGGAGTTGAAATAAATTTAAAGAGTCAGATGTTGAGACAAGTAGAGTTAAACTTTTTGTGTTCGTAAGTATAGGTAATATAATACTACTCAGATACATATTTCATGTTCCGACTTTTACAATTTAAAAAAAAGGGGTTTTAGAATTTCTTGAACATAGTTGTACGGATATTGATATGATATATGGGTTCTTACGATCTGTAGTGGTTGTTGCATTCAAGTTTTAGCTTTTGAGGAAAGTGGATCTAGGACGCGCTAGGTACAAAATGATCTTTCTCATACAATATAGGGAGTATTGGATGATAAACCGGCGACATGTCTCCTCTCAAAGAGTGGCTTTAATCATTGGAAATAATGGCTAGAAGGACCAAGTTCGAGATGATTGAATGCTTTGTATCTGCTGCACTACATGAAGATGTGACAGATCGTTCAAAGTTGATGATCAAGAGCTTAAAATCCCGCTTAACTGGGGTGCATTTGACTTGGTGTGGTGTGTATGTTTGCTTCGTTTGGATGCTTGTCTCATGGACCTTGGTCATTAGTAGTTGCAGTTTGATCGTGAATCGTCATAGTGTTAGCTGAGTTGTGTGCTGATGGTGAAACTTTTGGTCTTCACTTTAAGAGCATGTTTGGAAGGATAACTCGTAATACATTTATTCATTTGTCATAATGTAATTATTATGTAAGTCTATGTGTTATGTTTGGTTGCACAATATAAGTCTATATTTTGTTTGGTTGCATATGTGTAATTACATATTTAGATTCTTTTTATCTTAAAATAAATTTAACAATACAAATATAAATATCTTTTCTTTAAATGGGTAAGTAAATTGATTTTGTTTGGTCAAACTGAGTAGTCATCTCTCTCTCTCTATATATAAAACAAACTACGTATAATTACAATGTAGTATGAGAGATTGTACTCTTTTAATATGGGGTAATTGTCAAAAGACTTACTGTTACAAGTTCTGATTTTTCTAGTAAATATAGTTCCGAGATGTTTGCACACAGTGCATCATTTGCAAACACCGGAGGAACTACCAAAACTTTAAGTCATTCAAAAAGCTGCTTTTTAGCTCCTTCCTTGCCAAAGAGGTTCGCTACTTGGTTCTGCTCCCTATAAGTATGCTTTATTGTTGGATTTCCCAGCTGCTCCATCAATAATCTACATTCACAACAATAGAGTTATAAGGAAGGTGGCCCTCTATGATCATCCTTATTACTTCTATAAATCACTAATAATTTCTAAAGGGATCATTCTTTGTAGGAGGGCAATCTTTAAGCTATGCATTAGTGTAAAAAGTTTTGCCATTGTATTGGTAGCGTGAGGAATGCCTTTCATGTGACCCACTACCCAGTCCCCTCTATTATTTCTAAAGACTCCACCTATCCCTTCTATTCCTGGATTAGTTGTTGAAGCACCATTTATATTAAGTTTAAAAAAGCCCTGCTTCTGGGGGTTCTCACTTCAAGTGAATAATGATTGATTCAACACTTATCCCATGGTGTCTTGCCACATGGCGGTATTCTACAACTTTATTAGGCTTGGTTCGCAGAAATTGGATTCTTCTTCTTATCAAACAAATTATTGTTTTCAATTAGCCAAATATTCCAAAAACAGAAAGAGAAAAGATTCTTCCATGAGATATTGTTATTGAACTCTATGTTTTTTTAACTTATTCTAGGTGTAGATTCAGGAGTACTGGGAGAAGGAGAGAAAAAGAATGCATGCCTAGTTGGTATAAACATTTGACAGATTCTATCATAAGAGTTTAGCATTAGGACATTCAAAGAAGATATGTTGAATAGCTTCTTTAGCCACTACACATAAGAAAAGTTAAGATTAATGTTCAGGCCAATGTGGTGGAGGTACTGGCCAATAGGAAGCCTATTGTGATAGAAGAGTCTTGTAAAAAGGTTCATTTTGTTGGGAACTTTGAGCTTCCATATCCAACCAAAATGGTCCTCCTCTCTCCCAGTTGGCTCCCAATTGGAGTAAAAAACGGTGTAGGTTGATTTTGCAGTGAAAATACCATTACTGGTGAGGTTCCAAATGATTCTATCCTCAATAGAAGTGTAGGGAGCGATGAATGTGTTTTGATTATGGATTCAGGGAGTGGATAAGAGATACCACTGAAATCCCAGTCTCCATTATTGAACATGGTGTTAATTTTGATGGATTCCTCAGGCTCTTGCTAAGCACCTTGGAGTATGGAGTTGAGAGGTAACATGTTTGGAATCCAGGTATCAGAAATGAAGCTGTCCTTATTACCTTTCTAGACCACCCATCAAGAAGCTTTGATGCAAACTTTTCAGCCATCAATAATACAATTTCCAAGTCCTAGTTTTATGGTTTTCCCTAATATGATGCGTGGGAGATGAGGGACAACTGTCTCAAGGAACAACCCAATACAATTACCAGTACCAAAACATCTATCTAGCCTTTCTAGAATTAGATCTTGCCTTCTAGAGTACCTCCTATTGGTCCAGGTATATTTGGAGCCTATGAATCCTAAGTCTACAAGCTTACACTGATTTAAGCAATTCCAGAAATTTAATCCTATTACAATTAATTCTTTCATCCCCAAATATATCCCTAGATTTTAGGATCTCATTGAAATCACCAGCTACCAGCCAACTATCCTTGAAAATAGAAGCAATATCAACTAAGTAATCCCATAGTCTAATCCTATCATCTTAGTTATTACTAGCATAAATAGCAGGTAAAAGCCAATTGGAGGGAGAGGAGATTACCTTAATCATGAAATGCACCCCCAAAGGTGTGGTAAAAACCTCTTCCCGCTTCACCAGATCATCCTTCCATATGACAACTATACCACCAGACTGACCTTGGGCTGAGGATTGGAATTGAGCTGAGAATTAGAGCTTAGCTGTGAGGTGCTTATGGTTATCCATCCTTGTTTCAAGCATAACAAGCATTGCTGGGGTGTGCAGTTTGACCATAGAGGCACAACGCCTGCGATACTTAACATTATTCGCTCCCCTTGCTTCTATATTATGAAATTCATCAAGAGTTTGTTATTTGGTGGGGCTTTTCTCTTGATTCCCTTCCCTAAAGTGGTTTCACTAGACCCACAATTGGGTTTAGCACGGCTATTGAGTTCCCTGAGCTTAGAAATGAGGGCATGTAGAGATCTAGTTTGCAGCTTTGAAGTTTTCTAGGACAGAGAGCAATAAACATTTCTCCGAACTGCTCTTTGAACTCTATCTCCTGATACTCTAGTATGAGTATTACTCTTGTCTTTGGGAACCCTAATTGTACTAGAAGATTTTCTAAATCTAGGTTTGACTCCTTGAGGAAGTCCAACGTCTGGTTGGTCCCTTTGTTCAAATGCAGTAGAGGTGACATCGGGGTTGGAGGCGGTGGTGATGACAAGGCTTGTAGTAGTTCCACTGCCACAGGGTGAATGAGAGGGATGGGAGGACTGACTCCAGAGTCATCATGGGAAAGAATGGCATGGTATGCAGAGTTGACCTATGAGCTTGTTGATATCCTCTATTAAGATGGGTTGTTGTGTGCTAGAATATTGGGCGCGTAACAGTGTTGATTACCACAGTTGGTGGCTGAAGTTGGCCAATCCCTGGTTTAAAGGTGGGTTGCTAGTTGGGCCAGTAGAGGAGGTTTTGGACTTGGATGGAAACTAGGACTGTCCCTATTATCAGTTGAAATGATTGGGAGTGGCCTTGTAGTGCCATTTTTAGCCACGATGCCGGAGCATGCTCCGTTGGGAGTGGCGTTTAGATTATCGATAGAATGTGGTGTCTTATTGCTAGTTGTTTGGGTTTTGGTATTTGGAGAGTTGTTGGGAACTCCGTCTTCGATTATAGTTTTTTTTTTGGAAAAAATCCCTCTGATCCAGAGTTATAATCCATTTTCACTTCGTTGGGTTCCATGTTGTGGGATTTGGTTTTAGGGCTCGATCTTTGTGGATTGACAAGTAATGTTACTTCATTGATGTGTGAGAGGAAATGATTTGTTTGCAGGTACTTGATTACCTCTAATATGTGTCTTGTTATTGAAGAAGTCACCATAGGATACAAGGTTGGAGGGTGGTGTGTAGTTGTGTTTGTGCTCCTTATGAGAGAAAGGGACCACTTGTGATTGGACTTTAACTGTTAGGGTCCCTTTTTCCAAAATTGGAAGACTTTTTTTTGTGTGGAAAATACTAGATTTGGGTAGAGCAGAATAATTTTTAAGTAAAGATCCCTTCTTCCTTTCCATTCTAAAAGTGGTATCTTTTTGTTGGCTTTGATAATAATATGGATTTTCCAATTCAGCATCTTTTGTGGGTGATCTATTTGAAGATGACTTTTGGCCTTTGGATTTGGAGTATGTGGTGCTAATCATGGTGTCCATTGCTTTCCAATTTCCAAATGATCCTTTCTTGGAGCCCAATTGGCCCCTTTGATCATGCATGTTCGGGGCATTGTAGAATTTGCCCATATATTTAAAATTTTGCATATCAAAAAACTTACCATGGAGGCATAGTATATATTTTTACATGCACAATGTTGTTGTCTATCATTTTAGCCAGAGAATTTTCCCGATTGCGACCACCTCTGTGTTGGTTTCTCTTTCTTCTTGGGAATGAGACTGTGTGCTATTTTGAATCTCCCTCTATTCTTGTATAGTTGTTAATGTGCTGGACTTGCTCCTATGAGGGGGTGCGTTTTACTAGGTATTCAAAATTCCTCATGGTATGACTAATCTCCCACATCCCTTACACGAAAATTCTTCCCCTTCATAGACAATGGTTTGGGTGTGTGTACCTATGATTACAGATAAGCTCACTGGTATTTCTACTGGTACTTGAACATACATTCGAGCATAACGACCCGGCAATATTTATGAAGTACAAATGTCAATTTTTAGTAGTTTTCCTACTCTTTCCTCCCACTTGTTGTGGGACAGATTTATCATAGAATTTGTTGGCAACTGGGGCAGTCTGATCCATATCGATGTGATTGAAACTTTCGATTCAGGTGGGGACAAAATTTTGTCCCATCGTCTAACGGATGGAAGTACCCGGATACAAACCATGGCCCTTTATGTAGGATCTTGTTCATACTTTTCTGTAGGCTGAATTTTGTAACGAAACAATCCCAGCAAAATCGATGAGTATAAGGGGTTCACCTGGTTTCCATAATTTCGTGAGCTTTGCTCTGAGCATTTGGTGGCATATCTTATTACCACATAATTTTATGATGAGGGAGAATCTCTATGGATGGTATAGCATGCTTTTATCTTCACCGGAGAGTGGAATAGGTATATTCCCTGCATTCAGCTCAAATTGCGGCTGAGTCAAAAGGTACTCTGATTCATATGAATTGACAGAGCATAGGTTCTTTTCTAACAATATCTCTTTGAAAGAGTGTTTGAATGGGAGATCTTCATCCATCTTTTTGGGGATTCAAAGAAGGGGAACCTGGTAGTTCCGGTGGTATTGAGAGCGTCAGATCCTTAGTCGAGAGTAGTGATGTTTACATAGCTATAGGGGTTTGGTTGGTTAGTGATGACTGCAAAGAGTGGTCAGAGTCTCTCTCTCTAGAATAAGTAAGTTGTTCCAATAAAATGATTCTCTCAAGTAAATAGACTTTAGTGTGTGATATATATATATATAAAATTAATTTAATAATATAATTGGATAGCTAATATCATAAAGAGTAATAGGTATATATCTTTCCACTCATATGAATAACTGAATATAATGAAATTAATGTGAATATAAGGCTCCTTAAAAGTTGATATTGATGATTTTGTGGCAGGTGTATTTCTTTATGATAAATCAAGACTCTCAGATGGCTGCGGGCAGGGATAGCATCCCATTCATTCTAATGCCATTACTGTGTCACATATTTCTGGGAGCTGTTCTTGGGTGATATTTAACAATGCACCTCTTAATGGGTCTATTGCTTCTTTTGTATCATCCTTTTCATCCATTAATCAAGTTATTCTCAGATAATCTACCTAAGAGTCTTCCTTCCCAATGAGTTGCCTCATTGATTCTAAAAACTTGGTAATTACCTTTTCTCTATTTGGTCGCATTCTGAGTTCTCAAGCTTCAAAGTCAATTATATTTTGGGTAGTTGCTAGGAACGATCTTCCAAGTACGAAAGGCACTTCCTTGTCTGCTTCACAATCAAGAACAACAAATTCAGCAGGAAATATGAATTTATCTACTTGAATTAGTACATCATTTACTATTTCTCTTGGCCTTTCCACCGCCAATAGGAGCCTCGTTGATGTTGGCATGACTTTTCCTAATCCAAGCTGCTAATAAATGATGAACGACATCAGATTAATGCTTGCTCCTAAATCACACAGACTCTTAGCAAATATTTACATTCCAATTGTGCAAACTACAATTAAAGTTTCTGGTTCTTCTACCTTTTAAATCGATCTTGATTGAGATTGTGGCAGTATATTCTTAGGTCAACCTTACTGTTTATGTTTTTGAAGTGTATTTCCTCTTTGTCATCAAATCCTTTAGATATTTAACATACCGATATCTATTGCAATGGTTCGAAAAAGGGTATGTTTATATTGACTTGTCGTATTCTCTCAATGAATAGTCGAATTTTCTCTTCTTGTTATTGCTTCTTCGGTCTTTATGGAAAAATGGGAATGCGGTCTAATTAATTCCAACTCTTTATTCTCTTTTTTGTCATGTTGTATATTTAATTGTGCCTCATTACTCTTGTTAGTTTTTTTTACTCCTTCCTTCTTTATCTTCTATATACGTGTATTTACTTATCTCTACAATATCCTTTCTCTCTTTGAATAGGGGTATGGAAGCTGTTTCCTTGTTCTGAGAATTACAATCATCAAAGAAGGATAGTTCTTGCTATCAGAAATTTCCTTTAGAGTTGATTAATCCTCATGTCTTTGCAGCATTATTTTAACCTTCTCTTTACCTTCAACAATATTCCATCATCAACTCCAGCTTTGCTAGTCTTTCATTCTCGGGTGCCTTATGCTTATGGAGTTGGTTACCTTGGATTTATAACAACTCAACTGATCATTTTGAGTTTTAGCACATCATTCCCTAATTTGAGACTTCCCTATAGGCTGGTATGATGATTGGGACTTACAAGTATGGATGTTTTGGGTCCTGAGCACTTACATGTTAATTGGAATCTTAAAGTTCATTAAGTTCACTTTAGTCCTCGAATTAAGTTAGTGCACTTTGTTTCGTGTTTCAAGACCTTGAATGAGTCCATATAGTGTTTTTATACTTGTTGGGATGTTTGGATTAGAAAGCATACTCGAGGGGCTCAGGTGAGTTTCAACACATTCGGAACACTTTTGTACTGATGCTGAAATTGCTAGTGCAATTGCAACACATTCCTATCGCGAGTCTCCTATGTCGACCCGATGTCATGTGGGTCGACATGGTCTTTGCTATCTATCAACTCATCCCAATCAAGAGGAATAATCTTAATATGATATTATGAGAATTTGTCCCTCAATTAATTTCTACATCGGCACGTGTATTTTTGGGCTTGGAGATTTATAATCCAGCCTTCCTCGGTGACCTAACGATACTTAAAAAAATATTTATCATATAAAAGAATCATATTCGTTTCATATACTTTCATACTTCCTTTCGTTTCATTAGAACTCTTGGCCACACATGTAAATCATCATTCTTGGCACGACGACCGCATTTCACATTTCATAGTTCCCTTTCTTTACTTGCCATCGATCATCTTAAAAAAATTTAAACACATATGAAACATTGAGAAAAATCGTAGCTTCAACACATAGGCATGTAAGAATTCAAAACATATTGGGAATAAGCACAAAAGAAGAGCATAGCGATTTGCAATTTCAAACATGAATTTAAAATCATAAGCCTTTGGGTGAATCAATCATCAGAAACAACCCAGAACAATAGAAGTAGGAGCTTGAACAAACCATGCTTGGAGTTTACAAGGAATTTGTGAAATCCGTTTCTACGGAAAAAGTTTAGCCAACATACCTTGATTGAGCTTTCCTTAGAATTACTACAACGTTCCCTACTCTTGGCAACTTCAATCTATAGAAACATAACCAAATTGAACAAGTATTAGGGAGGCGTTAATAGGCTTATCCATTATTGGCATTTCATCAAGCACTAAGGGTGCGTTTGGTATGAAGGAAAATATTATTCAGAAAATATTTTCCAATTTTTCCATGTTTGGTTGGCTTAAATGTTTTGGAAAATATTTTACTCATGAACTTATTTTCCTCCAATTGGAGAAAAATATTTTCCCCATCAAGAAAAGGAAAAATATTTTTCAAAACTCTTTTTCAACCTTCCCCAACTCACCCCCACACCGCAACCCCATCCCACCCCATCCCACCCCTACCCTTGCCAACCGCCCTACCTCCCCACCCTCACCCATATCCCCACCCACCCACCCAACCTCCCAACTCCACCCTAAATTAAAATGTTATTAAGAGTACTTTCTTTTCATATTATAGATAGAGTACTTTCTTTTTCGTTTCAACAAAATGAGTATTTTCTTTTTATGATGTACAAAAAGTATTTTCTTTCATTTCAACAATTCTTTCATGATGTCAAAAAAGTATTTTTCTTCATTTCAACAAAAAGAGTATGTTTTTTTTTCATGATGTACGAAAAGTATTTTCTTTCATTTCAGCACAAGAAGTACTTTTTTTCATGATGTAAAAAAATATTTTCTTTCAGTTCAACAATGATGTAGTAAAACGTATTTTCTTTCATTTCAACAAAAATAATAATTTCTTTTCATGATATCATTTTCTCTCTTTCATTTCAACAAAATGATGTTGTAAAAAGTATTTTATTTTAACAAAATAAATACTTTTCATGATGTAAAAAAGTATTTTCTTTTATTTCAACAAAATGAATATTTTCTTTTCATGTTGTAGAAAGAGTACTTTCCTTTTTAACCAAAAAAAGAGTATTTTATTTTTAGTTATGGAGCACATATTTCAATGTTGGGTATTTGGGGGGGGTGGGGGGAGCACATAAAACATGGGGATTTGAGGGAAGGAGATGATGAGAGTAACATAAAAAATATTTTGTGAATCTCTAACCAAACAGTAGAAAATATTTTTGGAAAAAGTTTTTCACTCACCAACCAAACAAGGGAAATAAGTTATAAAAACATTCATTTTTCGGGAAAACACTTTCCATTAAAAATATTTTTCTTCATACCAAACATACCCTAAGTGTGCAAATTCGACTACGAGGTTCTATAATAGAATTCCTTCACTCCACAATCAATTTCAAACGACAATCTACCCATGATTGTCCAACAACCTCCGTATCACCTTTTTCGATACATGCATGCCCAACAACACACCCCCAAATCAAGAACCACACCTCACATTCTTCTTATACACCCCAAGTTCCGAATTAGAGGTCTTAGGCTTTCGCTCACCACCCTATAAACCCCAAAATAGTAAAATCTTACTCATAAAGGCATGATAGGACATTGCATGTGGATAAGTTCTTACCTCTTTTGTATAAGACGTGCGAGCTTTCCTTCTTGAATTACCATGCTTTGAGCAAGAATTTGAAAAGTAGAAATGTTGGGGTTTCTCCCTCTCTCTATAAGTTACTCCCCTCACTCTAAGATGTCCTCATATGCCTTCCGAAATGAACCAGGATGCCTTTTATTTAACTGGGGTCGGGTTAGAAAATTCTCAAAAATGACCCTTTGAACCAAATCCATGATCGTAGAGTGCGCCGCAGAAAGGATGTGCGGTTTGCGAAATAGTCTCCAAAATCTAGGTCGGTCTGTTCAAGTCTGCGACTGATTCTACGGTCTCATATTCGATTGCAGAATCTCCTTCAAAAATTTCTCACGTTGATATGCGATAGATATGCGGTTCGCAAAACGGATTTGCAGTCGCACATTGGCCTGCAAATTGGCCCTCAAAATCTAGCGTCTCCTGGTTCAATCCATGATGGTTTTGCAGTCACATAATGGACCGTAAAGATGCCGTATTTGCAAAATTTTCACCAACTCCACAATGCATCGCACAACCCAAAAAAGTTTGTACTGCTGCGAGAAAGCTCGTCGCAAAAAATTATCTACAATTTCCAAACACACATTAGCTAACTTGGGGCCATAAAACCTCAAATCCTTGGCGAACTTTTACGGGGCCTTACACCGGCTACCCATAACCCCAGGAGTCCAAATATATTATAAGATTTCAAAACCAAGTCTAAATCGACCCTCGAATCCCCAAAATTCAGCCTCTTAACTTGTAGACAAATATCCTGCAGAAGCAGCCCATCTCCCAGGCCTCAACATCTTTGCATCAACAATCTCAACACTCGCATATGCGACTTCACACCTGCGATCAAAGCTCCGCATGTGCGACACACTAGCACCAGACCTGCCAACAACACAAAAAATAGTCTGAAAGCAAACCGAAACACAACCGAGCCTCCCAGGGCCCCGTCCAACTATGCCAACAAGTCCTAATATCTTATCCAAAACCAAGAATTGACGATCACGATCAATCTCTTAAGTTCCAAACCTTCAAACTTCCACAAACATGTCCGAACCATGCCTACACATTTCGTCTTCGAGAGAAACTTCGCACACAAGTTACATATCACTAAATGAACCTATTCCAAGTCCCAAACAACAAACCAAGTCATATCATCAAAGTACAAACCTACGAACTCTCCAAACTTTTAAATTTCTAACTTTCGGCAATAGTGCCAAAACATCCCAGGAATCTCCAAATCCATATCCTGACATACGCCTAAGTAGAAAATCATCATACAAACCTATTGGAACTATCAAATCACTAATCCGAGACCGTCTACTATGAAGTCAAACTTTATTCAACTCTTATCCACTTAAGCATCCAAAATGAAACTAAGTGCTCCCAATGACTCTCAAAACTTCACGCAACCAAACTATTCAATCCCGCAAGTCACAAAATAACAAACATACATACGAGAAGCATAAAATTGGGGAGGCTCAAATACACAAAATGATGGGCCTCATCATAATATTCGCCCATGTAAACAAACATTCATCCTCGAATGAGTTTAGAATCATACCTAGAATGCCAAAAAGATGAGGATATCTGCTCCTCATATCATGCTCGGTTTCCCAAGTCGCCTCTTCGACCGATTGACCTCTCTACTGAACCTTCACTAATGAAATATCTTTCGATCTCAGCTTCCAAACCTGCCTATCCAAAACGGCCACTGACTCCTCTCCATAAGCCAAATTCTCATCCAACTGCACCGAGCTGAAATCCAACACAAGTGACTGATCCTCTTGGTATTTCTGAAGCATGGAAACCTTGAAATACTAGATGAATTCCCGACAAGATGGGTGGCAAAGCAAGACTGTAAGCCACCTCACCCACTCTATCCAAAACTTTAAATGGACCAATGTACCAAGGAATCAAACTGCCCTTATTCCCGAATCTCATCACGCCTATCATAGGAGAAACTCTAAGATGAACCTTCTCACCCTTCATGAGAGCCACATCATGAACTTTCCTATCAACATCAATCTTCTAACTGGACTGCGCTATACAAAGTCATTCCTGAATAAACTTCACCTTCTCCAATGCATACTAAAACAAATGTGTACCAAACGTTCTAACCTCACCTTGCTCGAACCAACCAATCAGAGAATGACAACGCATCCTATATAAGGCCTCATATAGAGTCATCTGAATACTAGACTAGTAGCTTTTGTTGTAGGAAAACTTCAGTAGAAACTGATCCCACTAGCCTTCGAAATTAGTGACACAGGATCTCAACATATCCTCCATGATCTGAATGGTCCGCTCGGACTGCGCATCCGTCTAAGTGTGACATGCAGTACTCATCTCTACCTACATGTCCATCTCACTCTAAACAACTCTCCAATGCAAAATGATCTGAGTGCCACGATACGAGATGATATAAACAGGTACACTATGCAAATGAACAATCTCCCTGATGCAGATCTAGCTTCTCGGAAGTGTAGGAATTCATAACCGAAATGTAATGCGGCTGAATTGGTCAACTGATATACAATGATCCATATGGTATCAAACTTCCTCAAAGTCCATGGCAACTCTACCACAAAGTCCACAGTAATGCGCTCCCACTTCCAATCCGGTATATCAATCTTCTAGGCAAACCACCCGGGTTTTAATGCTCATACTTGACCTGTTGACAGTTCAAACACCATGAAACATGCCCAATAAAGTCCTTCTTCATCCTCCTCCACCAATAATGCTGCTTCAAATCATGATACATCTTTGTAGTGCCTGGATGAATAGAATACCGCGAACTATGCGCCTCCTCAAGAATCAACTCTCTTAAGACATCATCATTAGGAACACAAATCTGACCCTAAAGTTGCAATGCACAATCATCACCAATAGTCACCTCCTTAGCACCACTTTGCTGCACCGTGTTCTCAAGGAAAATCAAGTGGGGATCATCATACAGGTGATCCTTAATGCGCTCAAACAAGGAAGACTATGAAACAACATAGGCAAGGTCTCTGCTAGGCTAATATCCAATATCACCAATCTATTGGACAATGTTTGAATATCCATAGCCAAAGGCCTCTCCATAGCTAATATGAATGCCAAACTACCCGTACTCTCTGTTTATTTGCTCAATGCATTCGCTAGCACATTAGCCTTACCTGGATGATACAAGATAGTGATATCATAATCCTTCAACAATTCCACCACCTTTGCTGTCTCAAATTCATATCATTTTTCCTAAACAAACCCTGAAGACTCTGATGATCGGTATAAACCTCACAAGACATGACATATAAGAAATGCCTCCAAATCTTGAGCACGTGTACAATATCTGCTAACTCTATATCATGAACTGGATAATTTTTCTCATGGGGCTTCAACTGGTGCAACACATATGCAATCACTCTACTGTCTTGCATCAACATAAAACTAAAGCCAACGCCTGAAGCATCATAATAAACAGTGTACAACACCGATCCTGAGGGCAATACCAAAATTGAAGCTGTAGTCAAAGAAGTCTTGAGCTTCTGAAAGCTCTCCTCACACTCATTAGACCATCTGAATGGAGCATCTGTCTGAGTCAACTTGGGAAATGGAGCTTTAATAGGCAAGAACCCCTCCACAAAGCAATGATAGTAACAATACAAACCTAAGAAACTCTCGTGTATCTATAGAAAGTCTAGGCTAACTCTGAACTGATAACTAGGTAAACCTAAAAAACTCCCGTGCAGCTGTAGAAGGTCTAGGCTAACTCTGAACTACCTCAATGTTCTTCAGATCCACCTTCATCCCATTACTACACACCACATGGCCCAAGAATGCCACTAAATTCAACCAAAACTCACACTTAAAAGAACTTAGAAATAGCATACAATTTCTTCTCCCTCAGACTCTGAACCACTATCCTCAAATTCTGCTCGTGCTCCTCCCTACAATATGAATGTACCAAGTTATCATCTATGACCATAATAATAAAGAATCCAAATAAGTCTTGAATACTCTATTCATCAAATGCATGAAGGTGCTGGGGCATTTGTCAAGCCAAAAGACATCACCGAGAACTCACAATGCCCGTAGCGAGTCTTGAAAGTCGTCTTAGGAAAGTCTGAAGCTCTAATCTTCAACTGATGATACCCCAATCTTAAGACAATCTTCGAGAATACCCTGACACCCTGAAGCTAATCAAAGAAATCATCAATGCGAGGCAGTGTATACTTGTTTTTTATGGTATCCTTTTTCAACTATGGGTAATCAATACACATACTCATGGAACTATCTTTCTTCTTCACAAATAACACCAGTGCACCCCACAGAGAAATAGTCGGCCGGATGAACCCCTTATCCAACAATGCATGCAATTACTCCTTTAACTCTTTCAACTCAATAATATCCATGCGATACAGTGGAATAGATATGGGCTAAGCGCCCGATGCCATGTTAATACTAATATCAATATCTCTATCGAGTGACATGGCCAGTAGGTATGCAAGAAATACATCTGGAAAGTTTCTCACTATGGGGCTAAATCTATGGTAGGAGTATCAGCACTAACATGTCTTGCAAAAGCCAGGTATGCCAAACACCTCTTCTCAACCATCCATTGAGCCTTTTGAGAAGACATAACTATACTAGGAATGTGACCTAAAGAACCTCTCCATTCCGACCTCACTATGCATGGAATAGCCAACATGACGGTCTTAGCGTGACAATCAAGAATAACATGATACAGAGATAACCAATCCATACCCAAGATCACCTCAAAATCCACCATATCAAATAGTAATAGGTCCACCCTCATCTCGTAACCACAAATAGTGACCACACAAGATTGGTAGACTCTATCCACAACAATAAGATCCCCCATACGCATGGACACATAAATAGTAACATCAATAGAATCACGTGGAATATCCAGACAAGAAGCAAAATATCATGACACATAAGAATAAGTAGAACTAGGATCAAATAATATCGAGGCATCCCTGTAGCACACTGAAACAATATCTGTAATCTCAACATCTAATGCAATAGCCTATGGCCTAGTCAAGAATGCATAACAACGGGCCTGTCCTTTACCTAATTGACCCCCCCTCTAGGAAGGCCTCGAACATACTGGCTTCCACCCTTATATGTTTGTGCGGGAGGTGTAGTTGCTGCCCATGGACTGGGTGCCCTGATGTGGTACACTGCTCAAAAGCCTGGGGCAATCCCTCTTGAGATGACTCAAGTCTCCTCAGTCAAAGCAACCCCTCATATGGCGAGGCTGCTGGCTTTATTACTACCCCTGAGAACCTAAATATCCGCTTGAAGAACCCTAACGGAGCAAAGTATGAGCTTTGTGCTGGCAATGCACTGAAAGACGACTGGACTGGGTAACTATTGTATGAACCATGGCTGACTGTAAAACCACGAGGAACCTGGTGAGATGATTGAACATGCTTGAAAGAACGACCTCTACTGTGATGCCCCTAGACTCCAAATGAGGCACTACTGAAGCCGCCTGAACCATATGGCCTCTTGGCATCCGTCTCCTCTCTCTCTCTCTCCTACCTGTGTATATGCTCTAAGCGCTTAGCAATCTCCACAGCCTGAAGGAAAGTAGTATAAGTCTCGACCTCTCATGCTATACCATATCGGATACCAAGTTGAGGCCCTCAATGAACCTCTTGACCCTCTCTCTCTTAGTAGGGACACGGAACACAACATATCATGCCAACTCTATGAATATCATCTCATACCGAGTCACGATCATGACCTAATAGAGTGTACAACTGTATAAAGGACGGGACAGGGCCCCGTCATACCCATATCTACATACAAAAATAGTGTACCAAACTAATAATAGCTCCTGATCAAGTGGAAAGCAACAACTCTCTCTGAACAAGGATCCTAAAGAGGGGGATCGCCAACTTGTTTACCTGCACCCGCGGGCATGAAATGCAGGCCCCGAGAAATAGGAGCATTAGTACGAATAATGTACTGAGTATGTAAGGCATGAAAACCAGTACGTAAAAGATATAGATGAAACATGGAGTAAAGAATTCCACCTGTAAGTCTAAATAACTTTGTGAATCCTAAAACTTTTATAATGTCATGCACGTGCGTATACATGTAGTATCATGCATAGGTATAAGTGTACATAATATCATCAAGCCTCTCAGGGCATCCCATCATATCATATCGGCCATTGTGGGCAAAATTATCAACATATACCAGCTGATCAAGTGGTGCGTATATAACGCCGTAACCTTTTCCCATATCCCATATACATATATTATATGAGTATATAACGCCATCTAGTCATGGGTCAATGTACATGTATAAATGAGTGAGATGCATAAGAATATGTTAATAAGATTTCTTGGAATGTTATAAGATCAATATGCCTTTCGGATAAACTTTATCAACTATGTATTTTTCTGAGACCCATGAACAGAAGATATAATAATAATTCATATGGGGAATCAAGAATATATACACCCCTACTACTTCTATGAACAGAGTTATTTATGAAAGCTGTGCATTTTTTCGTTTCGTTTGTATCGTATGAATCATGCCAAAAAGAAAGAAGGGATAGCCTTAACATACCTGAACCGATCCTCTTGACAATCCCTCTAACATACGTTAATTGCAACAAAACATGTATTGGCGGATCGAAGTCGGGAAAAATTCTTATGATATTCTTGAAAAAGATTGCACCGTACTCCCTTAGAATTGCAAAATCCCGTTGCTATTATGCTAAGAAGTTTCGTATGAATTTTGTTGAAGTAACTCACGTTATTATCATATATATTCTTGTATGAATTTGCTGAAGCCTCCTTTCCTTATCTTGTAGAGATATCAACATCTCCTCACAGAAAAAAGAAAATCTTTTACACTGATGTATCGTACTCTCTCGACCAGGTCATCATAAGAAAATACTGAAAAATCTTTCCAAAGTGAGAGAAGGAGGGAAGTTCAGTGATTTAGAGAGGTTTTTAAGTCTTGGTGGGTGTGAGCCCCACTTAGGATGATGACTTGGCCACTAACTTCCTCTAAAGGTGCCACCTTGTTACATGAGTTTAAGAGTCACTAATTGGGATAGTTTGCTGCTACGTTTGGGGGGGGGGGGGGAGGGGGTAAGCTTATCCAAAAGTTATAATTAATTAGCTAATCTCCCACTAAAAATTATTAATTGCTCAATTATCCATATAATAAGAATTATCTCAAATTACTTAAAATACTACTCACTTTTAACACAGTTTACGTACCCTACTATCATGGTCATGTGGTACCTTGTATGTCACTAGTCCATAAATACCGGGTATTTCAGTTCGGACATTATTTTATCCCAATTTGACAACCTTCAATGAAAATTATTTTCTTTGATTTATTTACCCTTTAACCTTCACGGCGCTTACTTATCGCCTGTTATAAATAGCATAAATGCTTAAAACCTCAAAATTAATCTCATCCCCGAGTCTACGTCAATTAACTTACGACTAAACTTTAAAGTACGAAGTGCGGGATTTAACATTATCTCATTGCTGGCTTCAAGTAATTCCCTTACTAGCAACACACATATAAATCCGACCTTATCTCACCGCATGCGTATCAACCCCTATCCTTATACCAGCACATGTGTATCATACCACAACACAATATGCGATTACACTTGCCAAAATCAACAATATCAATGTTGCCACAAATATAGCCCATGGCTCAATCACATTATGTACAAGAATCTTAATAACAACAAAATGAATGAGGAATACTCAACAAGGAAATATATCTCAACATTTAACAACTTCAACCTCAATGTGGTAATGACTTTCACAACTTCAAAATCAATAACTCAACAAGAAGATATTCCATGAAATAGTGATAATAGGTGAATTAGACTATAATTGGACCCTAAAGAACCACATTTTTGTATAGCTTTGTGGTAAAAAGTGATAACCAAATGCTCTGATTAGTGCTTTTCATGCTTTGCAGGCTATATCCAACGAAAGAAGTCGATGGAGCAAGTTTGGGATCAATTACGGAGAAAAGGAGGCCAATCAAACAATGCCCACGAAATGCACCAAGTAAAGAGACAAAAGCAGAGCTGAACTTGGCCTGCCGCGGTCAGACCGTAACCGCGGTAGGACCGCGGCAGAGCAGAGCTGGAGATTCAGAGGACCTCGTTGGCCGCGGTCCTGGCGTAACAGCGGTAGGACTGTGGCAGAACGCGGAAAAGCCAGGGACGAAAGTGTCAAGTCGGGAAAACTTGGTGTAAAACCCTTATAAAAAGTAGGAATTCGGCCACATTAGTTCAGATTTTACTTTGGAGAGTACTTTGGCAAGAGAAACAAGTGTGAGAGATCACCAAAAATATCATTATTCTTATTATCTTTTATTTTTCTTGCAATCTTTGATTATGAATCTTCTAGTAGTTTATTCCTCCATTGTTATGAGTAGCTAAATACCTTAATCTAAGGTTTTGGTGGAACCCGTTGGGGATGACTTGGTTGTTTTATTAATATAGTTGGATTTGGTTGTTAATCTCTATTTGTTCATCTATGTTTTGATTGTGGTTAGTTGAAAGGGCCCTCAACTATCCGTTCCTATTTATTATCTATCTACTTGAGAGAGAGTGCATATTTAGGTGATTGTATGAACAACATCACTCCCGATGTATAGACGAGAGTCATAACCGAGGGTTTAGAGGTTGGATTAGAGATAACGATACCTCAGGTGCAATCTAAGTGAACTGTATTGTGAATCTAGCTAGCGTAGCTTGAGAGAGTGCGTCTAGTAAATTATCATAATTGCTTGAGAAAGATTTATGATAGCTGGAGCGTTCATGATTGATAGAGACAACTAAATCATAGTTATAAGACATATACAACCAAGGAAATTACCAACAGGGGAAACCATTGCCTTAGACCTTATTCAATTGTTTACACATCAAGTTTAGTTAATTTTCAGTTGTTACTTGTTTTCAGTCTTTAGTTGTTAGAAAAATCAACCATTGTGAATCAAAAAGTTTGGGGAAACAAATTGTGTGAATTTAGTAAATCTGACAATAGTAATTGATAGGTTAATTCTCTGTGGTTCGACTTCGGGCATAAATACTCAGATTATATTTGCAAGGCCCGCGTAGTCTTTCGCGAGACTTAGTTGAGCATGATCAAATTTTGGCGCCGTTGCCGGGGAATTAACGGTGTTATCAATTACAATTGAAAGAAGTACAAAAATTCTAAGTGTAGTCGGTTTTCTCTATACCCAATCTTTTCATTGAAATTCTAACGTTTGAAGTCTTGTGGAAAGCAGGTGTATGCCTAGAAGTTCCTCGAGGACTGGAGAACTGCTAGAAGGACTTTCAGACCCCGAGAAAACATTCAGGGCATTGAACCGTGCTAACAAGAGGCTCCAACAATCACATCAGTCGCACCAGCTCGAATTTAACATGGGTGACGCAGAAAACAACATTGGAAGCGTTGGGGATCTGCCGGCAAATCCCAACGTAAGAGTAGTGGCACCCCTTGTGCCCGAAGCTGCACTTTATGACTGGGCACAGCCCACAGCTGATAACTTGGCCACTGCCATAGTTGTACCCGCAATTCAAGCGGAGACCTTCCAGATAACCAACAACATGCTGCATCTACTGCAGAATAAAGGATTGTTATCCGGATCACACATTGAAGATCCTCAGCAGCACCTGAAAAATTTTCTGTCAATTTGTGTGACCCAAAGGCAGCCAAATGTGACCCCGGAAGCTATCAAGCTGCTACTGTTCCCATTCTCTGTGACCGGGGAAGCTCAGACTTGGTTAAATTCTCTCCCTATCAATTCCATTGCCACCTGGGAGGAATTAGTCAAGCAGTTTCTGAACAAGTTCTATCCACCAAACAAGACTGCAAGACAGATTGATGAAATATTGCATTTTAAGCAGCAGCCGACTGAGTCCTTGCAAGAAACTTGGGAAAGATTTAAAGGAATGCTAGTGAAGTGTCCTCACCATGGCATTCCAGACCAGATGCTCGGCCAGAGATTCTACATGGGGCTAGCTGACCATTTAAAAGCAAATGTGGATGCTTCAGCTGGAGGTGCATTATTGAGTAAGACATTCACCGAGTGCAAAATCCTTCTTGACAAGATGTCACAAAATTCGGGGTGGATGACTAGAGCTACAACACTGGCACCCATAGTGCATTCAGTTCCTCTTGACCCAAACAATTCACATGCAGAGAATATGGCCACACTCATGACCCAGATGAGCATATTGACGAAGAAGATTGATGAGATGGGCACAAAACAGGTGCACATCGTTGATACAACGAATGGAGGACTATGTACACCTTGTATTAATCAGTCCTATGTGTGCTCATGGAGCGGAGAAGGCGAAAATCAAGGGCCACGGGAAGATATGAATTATGTCAACAACTATGGAGGTCAGAGACAAGGAGCACAGCAGTGGAGACCGCAGTAAAATCAGCAGTACAGGCCTAATATGCAGCAACCTGGGGGTATGCACCCTCAAAACCAATTAGTGCCAGTACCTTATCAGAAACCACAGGGTTATTCACAGCAAAATCAGCAGCAATTAGCTTATCAACCACCCCCTCAGCAGCAAGATAACAGCATGGTGGATATCAGGGGTATGCTTCAGCAACTCATTGGGTCAAATAATAAAGTGCAGGAAAAATTGGCAGTGCATGATTCAGCCATAAAGAATATTGAAACGCAGCTGGGTCAGCTGTCCATGGCTTTGAACAACCGTCCTCCGGGAACTTTACCTGCAGACACAAACATAAACCCCAAGGAGCAAAACCCGAATCAGCTGATGGCAGTCAGTCTCCAAAATGGTAGAGATTTAGATAGAGAGCAGGAAATTGCACAAGCCAGCAAGAATACTACACCAGCCACTCCAGTTCAATTAGAGGTAGAAGAACCAACCGAACTTACTGAAGTGTGGTTGAGCAGAGTCAGGAGGAAAAAGGCAAAGAAAAGGAGAACGAGCAAGTTGCAGAACAGGTGGCACCTCTTGTGCCAGAAAATCCTAACAGAGAGAAGCCAGCAAGCAATGCACAAAGGGTGATACCTGCACCCTTCCCTCAGAGACTGGTCAAACAAAAGAAGGCAGACCAATACAAAAAGTTCATGGAGATGCTGCGTCAAATTCAGTTGAATATTCCTCTGATGGATGCCTTGAGGGAGATGCCCGGTTATGCCAAGATGATGAAAGATCTAATGTCACGAAAGTTTGATTTTCAGGATCTATCCACCGTAACTCTGACACAGACCTGCAGTGCAGTGGTGGCAAAACTGATGGCTCAAAAGATGTCCGATCCAGGTAGCTTCACTATTCCATGCACAATTGGAACTTATGCCTTTGCAAAGGCGTTGTGTGATTTGGGAGCCAACATAAATCTGATGTCGTTGGCAGTGTACGCTAAACTGGGCATCGGCAGAGCTAGACCGACTTCTATGCTGCTACAGCTGGCTGATCGCACTGTGAAAAGACCAACTAGTATTCTTGATGATGTGCTGGTGCAAGTGGGGAAATTCGTGTTCCCTGCAGACTTTGTGATTCTGGATTGTCAGGTGGATGAGGAGATACTACTTATTTTAGGGAGACCATTTTTAGCCACTGGGAGAGCACTGATAGACTGTGAGACTGGGGAACTTAAAATGAGATTGAACGATGAAGAAGTCATATTCAATGTTCAGCAATCAATGAGGAGACCCAGTGAATATGCTAATTGCTCTCTAGTGGAGGCAGTGGATGTAATCCTGCAAGAAGATGATAGGACCCTAACTGTGAAAGATTCATTGGAGGCATGTTTGACGAATTTAGAAGAAATGGATGGTGAAGGGTTAGCTGAATGGGTTATGGCACTGGAAGGCCGAGGGTTTTGGTCAAGGGAACCTCAGTTCGAGTCCCTTGAGCTGGAAAAAAGGGCCACTCCTCCAGCAAAGCCATCAATAGAGGAAGCTGAAGCCACTCCTAGATCACCTCAGGTATGTATTCTTAGGCCCTGATTCGACCTTTCCTGTTATTATATCATCCTGTTTGCTAGATGTGCAGGTAGAACGACTCTTACAGGTACTGCAGGATAACAAGACTGACATTGGTTGGACCATGGCAGACATAAAGGGTATCATCCCAGCCTTCTGTATGCATAAGATTCTCCTGGAGAAAGGGCACAGACTTTCCAGGGAACATCAGCGAAGGCTGAACCCTAATATGAAAGAGGTTGTAAAGAAAGAGGTGATCAAATGGTTAGATGCGGGAATCATTTTCCCCATCTGTGATAGTAATTGGGTCAGCCCTGTCCAATGTGTTCCGAAAAAGGGGGGAATGACTGTTGTGAAAAATGACAACAATGAGTTGATCTCAACTCGTACAGTCACAGGGTGGCGAATCTACATGGATTACCGGAAATTAAACACCGCCACCTGAAAGGACCACTTTCCCTTGCCTTTCATTGACCAAATGTTGGACAGGCTGGCCGGAAGATCGCACTTTTGTTTCTTGGACGTATATTCGGGGTACAATCAGATATCAATAGCCCCCGAAGATAGAGAGAAGACATCCTTCACCTGTCCGTATGGCATCTTTGCCTTTAGGAGAATGCCCTTTGGGCTTTGCAACGCACCAGCGACTTTTCAACGGTGCATGCTAGCCATCTTCACAGATATGGTGGAGGACATTATGGAAGTCTTTATGGATGATTTCTCCGTGGTGGGAGATTCATTCGAAGACTGTCTTCACAACTTAAGCAGAGTGCTCAAAAGATGTGTGGAGACAAACTTAGTGCTAAACTGGGAGAAGTGCCATTTTATGGTACAAGAAGGGATAGTCCCAGGACATCGAGTGTCCAGAAAAGGAATTGAGGTTGACCATGCTAAGGTTGACGTGATTGAGAAGCTACCACCGCCCACTTCAGTCAAGGCGGTGAGAAGATTTCTTGGACACGCCGGGTTCTACCGGCGTTTCATAAAAGACTTTTTCAAAATTGCTAACCCATTATGCAAACTCCTTGAAAAGGATCAGCCCTTTGTGTTTTCTAATGATTGCAGGTTGGCATTTGAGGAACTGAAGAAGAAGTTGATAACTGCACCCATCATTGTTGCACCCAACTGGGAGCAACCATTTGAGCTCATGTGTGATGCCAGCGACTATGCTATAGGAGCAGTCTTGGGGCAGCGAAAAGATAAGCTGATGCACCTGATTTACTACGCAGGTAGAACGCTAAGCGGTGCACAGCTCAACTACACAGTGACGGAGAAGGAGATGTTGGCAGTTGTGTTTGCTTTTGACAAGTTCCGATCATATCTGATTGGTTCCAAGGTAATTGTGTATACTGACCATGCAGCTCTCAGGTACCTAATTGAGAAAAAGGAGTCTAAGCCGCGCCTGATTCGTTGGGTGCTGCGTTACAAGAATTCAACCTCGAAATTCGTGACCGTAAGGGCATAGAAAATCAAGTCGCTGATCATCTATCACGACTTGAAGGAGCTAAAAAATCAGTCGAGGTCGAAGAGATTCTGGAAACCTTTCCAGATGAGCAGCTGCTCGCAGCCAGTCTTGAGGATGCGCCATGGTATGCAGATTTTGCAAACTACCTGGCCTGCGGTATAGTTCCATATGACCTTTCATCTGTCCAAAAGAAAAAGTTCTTTCGTGATTGCCGCATGTATTATTGGGATGAACCTCATTTGTTTCGAATATGTGTTGATAACATTATCCGGAGGTGTGTCCCCGAGATAGAATAATCTTCGATTTTGCAGGCTTGTCACGTATCAGCATATGGAGGATATTTTGGAGGGGTCAGAACAGTTGTGAAAGTGCTCGAGGCCGGATTCTTTTGGCCAACTGTGTTTAGAGATGCGCACCTCTGGGTAAAGGGCTGCAATGAATGCCAGAGGACGGGAAACATTTCCCGTCGCCATGAGATGCCAATGAAACCAATTCAAGAGGTAGAGGTGTTTGATGTGTGGGGGATTGACTTTATGGGTCCGTTTGTCAGCTCATTTGGCAATAAGTATATCCTTGTTGCTGTGGACTACGTGTCTAAATGGGTAGAGGCTGCAGCGTTGCCCACAAATGATGCAAGAGTGGTGGTCAGGTTTCTGAAAAAGAACATATTCACCCGGTTTGGGACACCAAGAGCGATCATCAGTGACGGAGGCACTCACTTCTGCAATAGAGCCTTCGAGAAATTACTTGCTAAGTATGATGTACGCCACAAGGTGGATACTCCTTACCATCCGCAGACCAGTGGGCAGGTTGAAGTGTCCAACAGGGAGATAAAGAGTGTACTAACGAAGACTGTGAATGCCACACGAACTGATTGGGCAAAGAAGCTTGATGACGCACTCTGGGCCTATAGAACTGCGTTCAAAACACCTATAGGTATGTCACCATACAAGTTGGTATTTGGGAAGGCCTGTCACCTGCCTGTGGAGCTAGAACATCGAGCTTGGTGGGCACTGAAGCAATTGAACATGGATCCTGAAGCAGCTGGACAAAATCGACTGACAGAGTTGCATGAGCTGGAAGAATTTAGATATCAAGCCTTTGAAAGCATGAGGCTCTACAAGGAAAGAATGAAGAAGATGCATGACAAGCACATCGTGGACAGAGACTTTAAACCCGGTGACAAGGTATTATTGTATAATTCACGGTTGAGATTGTTTCCGGGTAAGTTAAAGTCCCGATGGTCAGGACCATTTAGAGTGGTGCAAATGTTTGCAAGCGGAGCTGTTGAGAACGAGTCGGAAGATGGGACAAACAAGTTCTCAGTCAATGGGCAAAGGTTGAAACATTACCTTGGACTAGCTGAAGAAAAAGGGGATACAGTGGTGACTAATTTAAAAGAACCCCAGTACGCGAATGAGGAGTAAGGGCTCCACTACTTGCTTCGTGCCGCGACGTTAAATCAGGCACTGCGTGGGAGGCAACCTATTGAATTGTTGTAAACGTCGTGCCACAACGTTAAATAAGGCGCTGGTTGGGAGGCAACCCAACGATAGTAGTAGTGTTTGATTTTTGAGTTTTTGCATACTAACTAATGCAGGTGACGAAGGACGGGTGAAAAGACCATCGAAAAAGAGCAACACAGGTGAAAAATATACAAAAAATAAACACCCAGGAGCGTGACTTCGCGCCAACTTCGCGCACAAGTTCGCGCGCCTGGGCAACACATTCTGCCTGGAACGCACAAAACGCGCGAAGAGACGCGCGACTTCGCGCACAAGTTCGCGCAGCTGGTAAAGGCATTCTGCCTGGGACGCGCGAAGGACGCGCGAGTTCGCGTGCCCCCCTTTAATTTTCGGCGTTTTTTTTTAGTGTGTCTTTTTTTCTTTTTTCTTTTTTTTATTTTTAATCTGTTTTTATTTGTACACTAAATTTACCCCCCTCAATCAATAAACTCCCNCTTCGCGCACAAGTTCGCGCAGCTGGTAAAGGCATTCTGCCTGGGACGCGCGAAGGACGCGCGAGTTCGCGTGTGCCCCCTTTAATTTTCGGCGTTTTTTTTTAGTGTTGTCTTTTTTTCTTTTTCTTTTTTTATTTTTAATCTGTTTTTATTTGTACACTAAATTTACCCCCCTCAATCCAACTAAACTCCCCCCCACCCCCCATCCCCACCCCCACCCCTCCCCCATTTTGCCCAACCCCTCACTTCCCCCATTCTCCCTCAATCAAAACACACAAAGCACCAAACCCTCCTCCAAACACTCCCAACTCCTTCACCAAATTCCAGCACCCCTGTCCCCATTCCCCTCTCACGACTATCTTCCTCAAGTTCACTAGCATTTCCCCCATTTCCCTTCACCACAGGTATGAGCCCTAGATTATTTTTCTTTTCTTCTCTTTTTCTTTCTTTCTTCAATTTTCAGATTTGTTTGTTGTATTCTTATGCTTATTGTAGGAGTTGTACTTAGATGTTGTGTTGTAATTGGTGACATATATTGCCTTAGACCTTATTCCAATTGTTTACACATCAAGTTTAGTTAATTTTCAGCTATTGTTTACTTTCAGTCTTTAGTTGTTAGAAAAATCAACCATTGTGAATCAAAAAGTTTGGGGAAACAGATTGTGTGAATTTAGTAAATCTGACAATAGTAATTGATAGGTTAATTCTCTGTGGTTCGACTTTGGGCATAAATACTCAGATTATATTTGCAACACCCGCGTAGTCTTTTGTGAGACTCAATTGAGCGTGACCATGTAGACTAATATTTTAAGAAATTTGAACTTCCAGTTTATCTATTAGACTTGCACAGTAACAAAAAATGGGTTAAAATTGACCAAATAATAAATGGCATAATACACTTCTTTAACGGTTTAACTAAGTCACTAATACATAAATTATTAACTATTGGCTAAATACATAAAGCTCCCCTTTAAGTTGTCCTATGATCAATTGAACACTTCAACCGGTCATTTTTCATTTTAATACTTCAAATGGCTATTAAGTAGGTCAAGTATACACCCGAGTACAGCAGACCATATGCGTGAGTTGAACTTGCCGATGACATGTCAAATGGACCAATCAAAAAATGATACGTGTAATTTTACAATAAAAATTTGACACAAGTAATTATCAAAAAACAAATACATTAAAAGAAACCTTCTTTACCATCTTCTCTCTCATTTTGACATAGCAGCTGCTGGCTACTCTCTCCCTCCATTTTCGCCACCAATCACCGCCTCCGGAGGTGATGACCGACTAGGAAGCAACAAGTTTAGAGAGATGAGGAGTTAGATCGGCGATGAAGACCCGACAATATTCCATCTTTCTAGCAACAAAATCTTTCCGAAAAATGGCATGTCGTTGGCGTCTGAATACGACGATGAAGAAGAAACTGCATTATTTTGATGAGAGAGAGAGAGAGAGAGTAAGAAGAATCAAATGGGTCCTTCAAAAAAAATTCCGGCAGCCTCCATTTTTCTGTCGAAATTGATTTTGTGTCTCTTTGTTCAGCCGTGTGACCCATCACCAACATTCCAGTGTCTTTCTTGGCTTCTGCTATTCTCTACTAGATTGAGATTCGAAGCAGGTGACAGAAAAGAATGGGTTTGGTATAAAAAAAATTGTTGAATTGGTGTGATGATATATTTGATGGTAAATTTTTCACCAAATCAATGCATGATGGTTGAATTGTGAGTCTGAATTTTCAGACGATAAGAGGTGTGTTTTTTATGTTTGAGGTTTAAGGTTGGAGGTGGAATGTCACAAATAATTAAATTCTCTTCTTTTGCAATTCTGTTCAACCAGAAATTAAGCATGAGAAAATAGAGGCAGATGTGATTTAGGGAAGAGGAGGGTGTCGAATGATGGAGGAGAGAATTGGAGGAGAAGGAGGTGTAAAAATTATGTGGGGTACACATTATTTTAGGAAAAGAAAAGAAAAAACCTAATTTTAGGTAGGCAACTCGCGTCCCAGAAAGTGCATTTCACGCGATGGGGGCTAACATGGTCGGGTGTTTAGTTGATCTTCTTTTCACTACAAAAAAAAGTCAAAATTGTGACGGACAGTTCCGTCACAATTCTGTCACAATTCATTGTTTGTGACGGAATCACAGGCGTCTCATAATCCTTGGTCATAAATCATTATTGACGGAATTGAATTCCGTCACAAATTTTTGAGACAGAAAATGTGATGGATTATCCGTCATTAAATTCTGCAGCCCCCCTGTGCTTGATTCCGTCACAAACTTTGACGGATTTGTGACGACTCTACCCATCACAATATTTATGACCGATATTTTCTTGTGACAATTTTATTTATCCCACCATAACATTTGTGACACAATATTTCATCACAAATTTTAAAAAATCTGTCACAAATGTTGTCAGGGAATATTTTGCATCACTAATTTAATGGTTAGTAAAACAATTGTGACTTACTAAACCTGTAACAAATTTAACTTTTAAACTTTCAAATTTAATCAATTATAATTATATTTAATTAGCTAAAAGCATAAAATAATTAAAATGCCAATCAATATATAACAAACATAACGTTAAATATATTTGTAGACAATAAATTGCGTCGAGAAAATAAAATCAAGACCGAAAAATATCTCAACAATCGTAGTATTTTATTTCGAGTATTTGAGTGTTACAATCTCTATGAGTCCTCTGATTCTTCTTTCCAATGGTAAATAAATTCAAGGGCCTTTGAGCTTGATCTTGAATCTATATTTGTTTCCACGAACGATGATCTTGTTCTTGAGCTTGAGCTTGAGCTTGATTGCTTGAACATGATCTGATTCGTTCTTCGTTCTTCGTTCTTGAACTTGAACTTTATTTCTTGAACTTGAACTTGATTGCTTGAAGCTTGAAACTTGTAGAGAAATTTGCGGTGTTTGATCCACGAGCTCTCTCTTGCTTCTTGTTATAACTTCTGGTGTCTTTTCTGATTTATGAAGACCCCTATTTATAGTTGTGGAACGGAAGAGTTGTGATAAGAACAAACTCTTTCCGACCAATCAAATTGAAGTATGACATGACCGCATTTGATTGGCCAGAACATGTCACTTGTACACGTGGCGCGATTTCATTGGCCTTTTAGTGTGACTTGGCATGCCTTGTCATTTTGACATGTGGCATGATCCTATTGGCTCTTCCGTTTGACTTGGCGCGCCACATCATTTGACACGTGGCACCAAATTAGGCCTCTAGGAAGATGACATCTTGGGCTTAGTAAAGTGGGCTCATCACTTTAGCCCAATTAAATGGGCTAGCCCAATGGATCAAGACTTATTTATTTAATCCATATATGTTGAACCTATATAATTAATTCATTTATATATTAGCCCATAATGTTTATTTGGACTAATATATCTTGAATTTAAAATATAGTCCAAATTATTTTATGAATTTAATTTAAGTAAAATTTATATGCCTACAAATGTCCCTACTTCAAGACTTGACGGAGTATCGGACCTTTGATGGCTAGGCTTGAAGTATTAACTTGATTATGGGATACACATTACATATGCCACAACAGATAATAGCTAACATTTTACCGTACATCAAATGATGACGTGGAGAACACAAATTATTGCCATGTCTAATAATAACTTTTGGTACTCTTTTTTTTTTATCCATGTAAGACTTCAAGATGGTACCAAACTTTTCTAGTTGCGAGAAAAGCAACATTAGTCATTATTGTAACAACACACTGTTGTTTCAAGTTTTAATAAACCATTTCAAAATTGGATTCACGTTTGTCTTACTTCAATCAAGCCTTGACGGCAAACCACGCGTCACAATCAAATTTGGCACTATTCAAGTCTATTAAGGATTTGCTCATTTCGCCGCCGTCATCAAGTCGACTTCGAAAAGGAGTCTGATTATATTTCTCATCCCACATCGTCAGTATCATCGTAACATCTTCCTTCAAAGGTCTATATAAACCCGCGTGTTCGTATTTGTTGAGCATCAATTCGCAGTATTTGCAAGCAACTTGAGTTTATTTTTGACGACTTGGAAGCATTAACGTGAAGGTAATTTCTTCTTCTTTTCTTGTGCTTTTCTTGTTTTGTTGTCTTTTTTTTTTTTGTAATTCAAGCGAGATCCACGCATGAAGAAGGCGGTCTTAGGGTGTGAGGGGATGGGTACACATCCCTGCCCAAATTCTTGGAGAGATTACTCTCAAAATGGCCCGATTCTTGGAGAGATTACTCTCAATGTGGCCCAAACTATCGGTGAGGCCAACTTAAGGTGCAAAGGGACTCATATGTCCACCTTAAGATTGGAAGACTTATATGTCCACAGAATGTGGCTTGACTATCGGAGAGATTACTCTCAAAACGGCCACAGAATGTGGCTTGACTATCGGAGAGATTACTCTCAAAACGGCCACAGAATGTGACTTGACTATCGGAGAAATTAGTCTCAATGTGGCTCGACTATCGGCGATGCCAACTTAAGGTGCAAAGAGACTCATATGTCCACCTTAAGATTGGAAAGTTATAGTTCCTTTCAAGGACAAACCCGTGAAGAGGCCAACTTAAGGTGCAAAGGGACTTATATGTCCACCTTAAGATTGGAAAGTTATAAAGCTTCAACTCGAAGACGACATCGACTTGAACACTTGGAAAACTTTGAAGATTTAGCGGACTTTGCAGACTTCATAGATTCGGAGGGCTTAAACAATTCAACTTTAAGACCGACGAATTTGAAGACTGAAACTTGAAGACAGACGAACTTGAAGACTTCAACTTTGAGACTTGGAGGGCCTAAATATTTCAACTTGAAGCTCGGCAAATTTGAAGACTTCAACTTGAAGACCGACGGACTTGAAGACTTCAACTTTGAGACTTGGAGGGCCTAAATATTTCAACTTGAAGATCAGCGAATTTGAAGACTTCAACTTGAAGATCGACGGACTTGAAGACTTCAACTTTAAGACTTGGAGGGCCTAAATATTTCAACTTGAAGATCGGCGAATTTGAAGACTTCAACTTGAAGACCGACGGACTTAAAGACTTCAACTTTGAGACTTGGAGGGCTTAAATATTTCAGCCTCTCTTTTGCTTTACATTGTTCGACTTTTATCTTAGTCGCATAATTTTCAGCTTTACGTGCTTGTAACAAATGATTCATACCTTGTCGCGGGAGAGTCCAAATAATGAACCGTTTGATGACTTCAATATCTAAAATATATCCAATATTCAGAATAAAAAAAAAATCAGAATCGCGCCGGATAATAATTTGAAACCAACTTTAGATTTCACCATGTTGAAAATTTCAGATTTGCGCAGTCTCACCAAAAAAATCATATCTCGGTGTAGAAATATCGAAATTGTAAACCGTTTGATTTCAAGAAAACTAGACTTCAAGATTTAGAACATATCCAAAATTCTCAATCAAACAAATTCTGAATCGTCCCAGATGATATTTTGAAATCAACTTTATATTGCACCACGCTGTCAATTCCAGATTTGCGCGACTTCGCCAAAAGTTTTGTTTCTTGAAGTAGGAACGTCGAAATCATGAACCGTTTGATCCACTGAAAACTTAACTTCTAAATATAACATATCCAAAATTTAAGATTTAATGCCTTACGGATACATTCAGATAATATTTCGAAGTCAATATTAAATTCTGATACACCGACAATTTCAGATTTGCGCGACTTCACCAAGTATTTTGTATCTTGATATGGAAGCCTCGAGATCGGAAGACGTCTTACTTGCCATAAATTGAAATTTAAGAGCCATATTCTCACAAATATCTTGGGGTTCAAATCTCACTGAATTGGAAACGTTGCGCCAAGCAATCATTCCCTTATACTTGTGTTTCCTTTTGACGCCTCGTTTCTCTTCCCCCTTTTTCTTAGGCAGAGGGCGGACTTGGAGACCAACAAACTTGAAGGTTTGGCGCACCTGAAGACATAGAGAATCCCTGGACTTCAATGCAAATACTTGACATCCTTCTAAAATCGGCCCATTGAAGATATCAATTTACCAAGGAGGGTTGCCCCCTTTAAATCAAATGAGATCAAAGTTCAACAGGAGGATGACATTTCAGCTTGATCTTGCGTTTCTTCATACTTCATTCGAATAACAATTGGGGCAATATGTATCTTTTGAACTTATGCGACTGAACTTAGAATGAAACTCTAAGCTGCCTATGTACCCCGGTGAAGAGGATCAAGTCATACCGTAGTTCAGACTGGGTGATTTTTTTTTTATGTCCTAACTTTTGCCTAGGCTGCCTCTTTCGAAGTTTTCAACCTAGCGGACTCTTTTTTTTTTGGCCGTACACAGTTTATACTCTTGCGGGCCAGGAGTGTAGCAACATACAGGTTAGGCTCGTGCGTCAAGGAGCGTGGCACTTCAAGGGTAATACTTCTTCAAAAACTTGCCATTGATAGGGCCGATCCTCATACCATCTGCATCAACCAGCTTGTAAGCCCCAGTTGAGTAAGCTTCTTGTACGACATATGGTCCATCCCATTTTGAAGTGAACTTCCCTATAGGTTTATGGGAAGTAATTATGGGTCTTCGTACGGCAAGGACTTGATCTCCTACTTGAAAGGATCTCGGGCGAACTCTTTTATTGAAGGCGCGAGATAATCTAGCTTGATAACATTCAAGACTCTGTTGAGCTTCCAATCTCTTTTCATCAAGAGATTCCAACTCTGCTAACCGAAGTCGAGCATTTTCTTCATCAGTGATCCCTTCTTGAATAGCCAGTCGTAACGAAGGTATTTGACGCTCAAGTGGCAAGACGGCTTCGACTCCATAAACGAGTGAATAAGGAGTCGCATGTGTTGGCGTGCGGTGATCGTCCTATATGCCCATAGAGCTTCTTCCATACGGTCATTCCAATCTCGTTTGGATTTGGAGACGACTTTCTTTAACAAGTTGCATAGAGTCTTGTTGAATGCCTCAGCTAGACCATTGGCGGCAGCATTGTACATCGAAGAGTTACGTTGCTTGAAGCCAAAGAGATCACAAATCTTGTTCATCAACCTATTATCGAATGGCTTTCCATTATCCGTTATTATGTAACGAGGAATGCCAAAGCGATAAATGATGTTTACTCGGATGAAACTTGCAACATTTTCCTTCTTTACTTCCTTAAGAGCAACAGCATCAGCCCATTTTGAGAAGTAGTCAGTTGCAGCCAAGATGTATAGGTGCCCACCAGAGGACTTTGGCAGTGGTCCAACAACGTCCAATCCCCAAGCGTCAAATGGCCAGGATGCAACAGTCGGGTGCAACACTTCAGGAGGTTGATGAATAAAATTCGCATGGAATTGACAAGCCTTGCATCTTCGAGCGTAGTCCAAGCAATCTTTTACCATCGTTGGCCAATAATATCCCATCCTTTTTATATGGAAGTGCAGCTTTGGTCCAGACTGGTGTGACCCACATACCCCAGAATGCGCTTCTTGCAAAGCTTGGAGTGCTTCATCTTCCCCTAAGCATCGCAAGAGTACTCCCTTGAATGATCTTCTGTATAAGGTATCTTTGTAGTAAAGGAATCGAGGTGCACGACGACGGATTTCAGTCCTTCTCCTCGGATTTTCTGGAAGTATCCCATAGCATAAGTATTCGATGATGGGTTGTCGCCATTCTTCTTTCTCAACTTCAGAAACAGCAACAAGATGCTTGAGTTCATTTTCTTCACCTTCAACCTCATTTGGCGGCGGTACTACCCATTTTTGGCAGACTGTAACTTGCGCTTGGTCAGGCAGGGCTAATGATGAAGCTAGAGCAGCTAAAGCATCAGCCTTCTTATTTTCTTTCCTTGGCACATGCTGAATAGTCACATCACCGAGCCGTCCCATCAACTTTTTAGCGTAATCATGATATGGGCGTAGTTCAGGCTTCTTAACCTCGTAACTACCCAAAAGCTGATTGACCACTAACTGGGAGTCATTGCAATTGCAATTGCTTCATATCAACGGCCATTTCAAGCCCAAGTATTAAGGCTTTATACTCAGCAACATTGTTGGAACAGAGTTGTGTCAAGGTGAAGGAGTAGGGCAAGACTTCTCTTTGGGGAGTGACAAATACTACGCTAGCCCCGGCTCCCCCGCGATGCGCAAGACCATCAAAGTACATCTTCCATGGAGGTTGAACTTCAACGACCATTGCGTCCTCATCAGGTTGTTCGTCAGTTAGCTCCCAGTCATCAGGTATCGGATGATCTGCTAAGAAGTCTGCCAATGCTTGTCCCTTTATAGCCTTTTGAGGGATGTACAAAATCTCGAATTGTTAAAATTGGAGGTACCATATTGCTAGTCGATCACTAAGAACAGGTTTTGACATCACGAACTTGATGGGATTTGCTTTAGAAACAAGACGGACAACATGAGCTTGAAAGTAGTGCTTCAACTTTTGAATTGAGAAGACTAGCGCCAAACACAACTTTTCAATTGGCGAATAGTTCAACTCGTTAGGTGTCATCATCCTGCTCAAGTAGTAAAGAGAGTTTTATTTCCCCTCACTATTTTCTTGGGCCAATAATGCTCCAACAGACCTTTCCTGCGCCGCAATGTATAGTATCAATGGCTTCCCAGGTATAGGAGCTGCTAAAACTGGAGGCTTCATCAAGTAGGTTTTGATACTTTCGAAGGCATTGCTACAAGTTTAGTCCCACTTGAAAGGAACGCCTTTCTTCATGAGACGACTAAATGGTTGGCACCTCCCAGCCAGGTTTGATATGAATCTTCTAAGGTATGCTAGCTTTCCTTGCAGACTTTTCAATTCATGGATATCTGAGGCTCAGGCATTTTCAAAATGGCATCCACTTTGGCTTGATCAATTTCGATCCCTCGATGTCGGACAATGAAACCAAGGAACTTTCCAGAAGTAAGTCCAAAGGCACATTTCAACGGATTCATCCTAAGTTGGTACCTCCGGAGCAATTCAAATACCATCCTCAAGTCTTTCCTGTGGTCGCCCTTCTCTCTTGATTTCACCACCAAGTCGTCAACATAGCATTCGACATTCTTGTGGAGAAGATCGTCAAAAATATTCTGCATAGCCCTTTGGTAAGTAGCACCATCATTCTTCAAGCCAAAAGGCATTACCTTGTAGCAATAAATACCCTTGGGAGTGCGGTAAGCTCTTCATCTTTTGGTGCCATGCGAATTTGGTTATAGCCCGACGAACCATCCATGAAAGACATTGCCTCGTAACCAGTAGTAGCATTGATCATCAGCTCTGGAATAGGAAGCGGGAATTCATCTTTGCGACACGCATTATTGAGGTCCCTGAAGTCAACGCATACTCGAATCTGGCCATTCTTCTTCCTTACAGGGACAATACTTGAAACCCATGTTGGGTATTTAACTTCCCGAATAAATCCAGCTTCAATGAGTTTGTTAACTTCAGTTTCAATTAGGGGAACCAAGTCCGGCCTAAAGCGCCTTTGAGCTTGTTTGACAGGGCGAGCACCATTTTTGACTGCAAGGTGATGGACTGCTACTTTCGGGTCCAAGCCAGGCATCTCTTTGTAACTCCAAGCAAAGACATCCCTGAACTCTTTGAGTAACTCAATATAAGTGCTCTGTTCATCAGCTTCTAGTAAAGCACTTAGGTAGGTGGGTCTTGGTTCTTCATCGGTGCCAAGGCTGACTTCTTTTAAGGCATCAACTGTCGTCTTCACTCCTTCTTCAAGTTCAGGTGGAGCATCTTTCGCATCTTCATCTTCTTGAGGGTCACCATCATTGAAGGATATGTGATAACACGGTGAAACATGCTCCAATTCCGCATTATCTTCCATTGAAGATGGAATGCCATTCTCGACTTGTACAGTAACATGATACGAAGAACCCACACTTTCTTCGTCTTCATCACGTTCCTTAGTATAGACCACAGTATATGGCTTTACCTTCAGTACCTCTTTACATGAAACCACAAGTTTTGTTTGTCGCCTCATTCTAGAAGGAACCAAACTTTGGAAATCCTTGGAGATCTCCTGGATTTTGGGTGAAGCGAGTGTTCTTATGCTTTGAAAATTTCTCCGGAACTTGTTCCCCTTCTTTAGTGGACCCAATCTTTCAAACACGGAGGCCCTCACGGGTGATTTTCCAAGTCGATCAAAGACAGAAGGCTTATTAGAAGCGGCTGATTCATCTTCTTCAGTGATATAGTTGCTGCTCGCCCTCCTTATTGAGATGCGCACTGGTGACGGTTGCTTGTATCCTAGACCTTCACGTGGTTGCCTCGTTGCAGCTTCAGATGGGAGCTTCCCTAACTTTGACGGCTCATTGGGATTGTATCCAGCTTTTGCAAATAGCTTGTAAGCATTAGGATCAAAACCTTCATCTGTTCGCTTT